>NC_060126.1:154787691-155087899 GCF_021461395.2 Schistocerca americana | reverse complement strand
TTTCAGCTGGCTAGAGGTAAAACCGATGATCATCTTATTAACATTAGGAATTACATGTGTAATAGCAATAAGGCAAATTGTTTTCTTGTTAACATCAACGCTTAACTTCCGTTATAAATGAGAAAAACTGTAACTCTCAACTCCACCCCACACACTGCGTAACAACAGAAACTCGGCACCCTGTCCTGACTCACGAGTCACAGTACTTAGCTGTTGGTTTCAGTGTAATGAAGTCACGCGCAGTCCATTGTTATGTCCGGTCAATGGCAAAGACGAATGCCCAGAAACAAAGGAATACAGGACAGAGAAAACAGATGGTAGACGTGTATCACGTACATCCACATTTTGATCGTGGTGTATCATTTGTTTGAGTGAGGCCTAAGCAAAATTGTTTGCTTAATAATAATAAAAACAAAAATAATTACCCATAACAAAATGAAAGTCAATGAGAACAAACATTGACAGTCTGTACTTCTACACTGGAGCTCTAAAGAAACTGGGTATTCAAATACAGTTATGTAAACAGACACAATACGGCACTTAGGCCGGCAACACCTATATAAGACAAAAAGTGTATGGCACAATTTTTAGATCGATTACTTCTGGTGAAATAGCCGATTATCAAGGTTTAAGTGAGTTTAAACGTGGTGTTACAATCAGCGCACGAGTGATTGTACACAGCTTCTCGGAGGCAGCGATGAAGTTGGGATTTTCCCGTACGATCAGTTCACAAGTGTATGCTGAATATCAGGGATTCGATAAAACATAAAATCACCGACATCGCTTCGCACGGAAAGAGATCGTGCAAGAATGGGACCAACGACGACCGAAGAGAATCGTTCAACGTGACAGAAGTGCAACTCTACCACAAATTGCGGCATATTTCAGTGACATGCCATCAGCAAGTATCATCGTGTGAACCATTCAACGAAACGTCATCGATGTAGGATTTCGGAACCGAAGGTCAATTCGTGTACCTTGATGACTGTACGACACAAACCTTGACGCCTCACCTGGGCCAGTCAACACCGACACTGCACTGTTGATGACTGGAGACTTGTTGCCTGGTCGGACGAGTTTCGTTTCAAATTGTATCGAGCGGATGGACGTGAACGGGTATGGAGACAACCTCATGAATCCATGGCCCTGGATGTCAACAGGGGGCTGTTGACGCTGGCGGAGGTTCTGTAATGGTGTGGGGCGTGTGCAGTTGCAGTGATATAGGACCCCTGACACGTCTAGGTACGACTCTGACAGGTGACACATGCCTAAGCAACCCGTCTGATCACCTACATCCATTCATGTCCACTGTATATTTCGACGGTCTTGGGCAATTCCGGCAGGATAATACGACACCCCACGCTTCCATGATTGCTGCAGAGTGGCTCCAGGAACACTCTTTTATGTTTAAACACTTCTGCTGCCTACCAAACTCCCCATACGTGAACATTATTGATCATATCTGGGCTGCCTTGCAACGTGCTGTTCAGAAGAGGTCTCCACCCGCTCGTAGTCTTACGGATTTAGGGACAGCTCTGCAGGATTCATGGTGTCAGTTCCCTCCAGCACTTCTTCAGACATTAGTGGAGTCCATGCTACATCGTGTTGCGGAATTTCGGTGTGCTCACAGGACTAAACAAAATCTCCAACACTGGAAGAATATTCAAGCTGCGAAAGTCTACAAAATGACATTTAATCATAATAAGACAAGAGCGATACCTTCTAATGCAAAACTGTGTCACTACGACACGGATGCTTTACCAAAGCGTTGTATATGGCGCTTTTCTCCAAAACGGAACTTGGGTTATACGACCTACTTTCCTTTCGTTTGTTCATTTTCCTCTGTTGTTTCTTTCGTTGTAACTTGTTCAGGTTTCTTTTGTTTATTTTACTTCTGAACTACCATGAAAGTCATTCCCACATATCTTAACGGATATCCTATCAACCTGCATTCTCGTTGTCAGTTCTTTCCACATATTCCTTTCGTCTCCTATTTTGCGTCGAACATCCTCATTCCTTACCTTATCAGTCCTCCTAATTTTCAGCATTCGTCTGTAACACCTTATCTAAAATGCTTCGATTCTCTTCTGCTCCGGTTTCCCCACAGCCCATGTTTCACTACCATACAATGTTGTGCTCCAAACTTAAATTCTCAGAAATTTCTTCCTCAAATTAAGGCCTATGTTTTATACTGGTAGCTTCTCTCTGGTGGGAAAGCGGAAAGGTTGCCTGTTCACGTGCATTTAAGTGGCACTATCAGCTCGGCAGGGACCTCCTCCTCTGGGTTCCCTCTCCTCCCCTTCCCTCCTCCTGAGCGACTTCCCCCTCCTACTCCCCCTCCATCTCTTATGCCTCCTTTCAGTGTCTCTGCGCTCCCTCCTGTCCTGTGTCCCTTTTCATCTCCCACCCCATGTGTCTCCTGCCTCTTCGTGTACCCACTGATGCCCCTCCTCTTTTCATCCCGCCGCTTCCCCTGCTGCCCCATGCTCTCCCCTCCTTTTCCATCCTCTCTGTTCTTTCCCTCGGCAGGTCCCACCTGGCAGTTTTATTCTCCAAGTGTGCTCCAAGTGGGTTTTAAGTGTGTTTTTCCGGAGTGTTCTTACTACTGTGGCCGACTTTTAACGTGTGAATGTTCATTCAGTGTCTTCTCTGAGTTTTGAAGACTCGCCAACTGTGTCTTTTAACTTTCTGGTGACTTTTAACTGTCCTCCATGAACGTCTCCGTGTTAGTCTATTTTTTACCTCCATTTTCTCTCATTACTCTGTTTTAAGTTCCCCTTTCTCGCCTTATGTATGTAACATTTTATTCTGTTTTAAGCTGTTATGTCACTCGGCTGAAGAGCGGCGGATTGTGCGGCTGACAGCCCTCCCCTGCCCATATGGGGCAGGGGAATGAAATCACAATAAAGAAAAAAAAACTCGGCAGGGAGTCAGTCGGAGCGAGGCTAGGTCAGTCTCGCGTCACCAGTTGCTGGTCTGTCTCTCGTTTGCATTTGTGCGGCAGTTAGTGTCTGTCTGTCGTCGGAGTGCTAGTATGTCTGTCGTTTGGACCAAACATTAAAGCCAGAAAATGAGAGTCTTGCCACTCCACCAGTAACAGAACTCAGCTAGTGGTCGCCCAGTCGGGGCTTAGTTCCTGCATCTGAGTCTGCGCGTTAGGCCGCCAGTCTGCTCGAGTTACTCGGGCAACGGTCATTGGCGGTTGGATTGGTTGGTTGGTTGGTCGCGCACTGAGACACGAGATGACTTGTCCACCTTGAGCGTCGGCGCATGTGAGGTCCCCACGTGAGTCCAGTGGGCAGCGCCGTATAGAAAGGGGTAGTGGCTTCGCGGTTGACACGAGAGCAACAGGAGCGAAACCACGATACCGGGCTGGCCGGGGCGAGCTGCGACGCCGTGAGACGGGAGATCGGCGCGCCTTCCTGTGTCCGTTGAAGCGGCTGGCAGCGGACGGTTCGGGAGAGCGTTGGGGGTGCAGAACCAGGTCTTCGCCAGAAATCGCAGTTTATTAGAAGTTAAGTGATTGGTGATATGTTGTTTCATTTACTTGTTAAATTCTACTTGTTTTCTTGGTGAGGTCACCAGCCGCTTTGTTTTGGGGATGTCCCACCATTCTTCTCCGTTTGCCTACCCGCGGGAATGTGGTTATTTGTGAATTGGGTTGTCCGTTTTTCCCTTGTGCAATTGGGGAGGTTTAGAGCAATCTGCGGTTCGGGTTGTTTAGTAACCCCCCACCTCCCACCCCCTCCCTGTCAATCTGCCATAGGTTAATAGCTGCCTCTGTCATGTTTATTGGATTCGGTGTTAACGAATTTATTGCTTGAAGACCGAACTCCTGAAATATGTTTTTAACTTGTCTATCATCTTGCGAGGTGGTATATGTGTAATGTAGAGCATGTTGTACGTTTTATGTAAGTCTGAATTTCCTGGGTTTTGTTTAAATAGCCATTTTAGATTATAAGGTTGTCATATTTCCACCGTAATAGTCCTTTAAAAAAATTGTACATTCGGTGGCAAATAATTTGAGTGTTGTACCATTTCCATCCCTCTTACGGGGTGCATAGTTTACGTGCTTGTGTGAGATGTTAAAAATTTTATTTTTAGTTTAAAGTAATCTGGTGTGTTGCAGTTTTGCACCAGTGTACTCTTTCAGAGGTTGTTGTGATCGGTCATGACTACGGCCGTGTTGGAAGGGAGCAGGCAAGCTTCTCAGCCCGAAGGCTCATACTGTTAATATTGTTCTTTCTGCCTCTAAATAAAATTGTAACTTGATATTTCGAAGGTGCTTTTCCGCTTATAATTTTAAATCTGTTTTGAGAAAGCTTTTAGGAACAAAATTCACATTTGTTAAAAGTAATTTCATTTTCCATCAGTTACTTCCTGGCAACTACTTCCACGCTCAGCTAGTGTGATTAAATTTGTTAATGTTCTTGATGAATCGCTAGTAATCCAAGTAAATTCTTTAAGAAAAGATTTTGAAAGTAAATTTACGCTTCAGTCTTTATATACCCTGTGTATATGATACTTCCGCCATCTGTATATGGACATTCGTTATTCCACCACTTTCGGGACAGTGTACACCGATGAGCCAAAACATTACGATCGCCTTTTTAACTACTCTTTGTTCCAGCTTTAAAATAAAGTACAGTAGAGATTCTGCTTGGCATGGATTCTGCAAGTCCTTGACAGGATTCCAGAAGTATGTGACTCTAGATGTCTACGCACAAGTCAAGAAATTCCCGTAAATTTGGGGGTGGTGGTTTACGGATTCGCAGTTGGCTCTCGATATGTATTTCAGTGGGTATATAGATCATCACATTTGGTGCCCAAGACATGAACGGGATTTCCCTATAATGTCCCTCAAACCACTGTAGCACGATTCTAAACCTTGCTGCATGGACGGTTACCCTGCTGGAAGATGTCATCGCCGTAGGGGGAGACGTCAAGCATGAAATGATGCGGGTGGTCGGCAATAACGCTCACTCAGTTCACTGCTGCCATTATGCCTTCGATTACCACCACAGATCCCATGGAAGCCCAACTCATGTACCCCATAACTTAATTCTGCCCTCACTGGCCTGCATCTATGGCGCGGTGCATGTTTCGTGCAACCATTCGCCTGGATGACGGCATATAAGAACGCAACCATCACCTGGAGTGACAAACATTGCAATTCATTCGAAACGCGACGCGTCTTTATTGATCCACTGTGAAAACTCAGTGATGCTGTGCCCACTGTAATCATAACTGACGATGTCGTTGGGTCAACATAGGGACGCGTAAGATTCGTGAA
Source organism: Schistocerca americana (assembly GCF_021461395.2). Lineage (NCBI taxonomy): Eukaryota > Metazoa > Arthropoda > Insecta > Orthoptera > Acrididae > Schistocerca > Schistocerca americana. Next base: position 155,082,606 of record NC_060126.1, on the reverse strand, counting down.
ATGTGGAGCTGCATGTTCAACAATGGCCTTTGAGCGGCGTGCTCCGAAACACTTGTGGCTGCACCAACATTGTACCATGTTGCCATATCTGCCACAGATCGCTGCCTATCCTGGATTACACAGTGGGGCATCCTCCGATCTCTATGTTTTATAATGAGACGTGATAGTCTAATGCCACATAACGTACTCCTTATTTCACTATCCTTCAAGCACTTTCCGTAGGTGCTCATGACAGCAGTACGCAAACAGACAACCAGTTTTTCCGGTTCAGCGACTCCTGTTTCCAGCCGCAGTGCAACAACATTGTGCCATTTGTCAAAATCGCTTATATCGGTCGAGTTCCGCATTTGTGGCCCGTATCTTTGCTATAATGACTGCCCATTTTCTCTCATCCGCTCACATTCTTTCCTTAGTGCGTCACGTGCCTGGAGAACCATCTGTAGGTCCTCAGCCTCGCGGCAGGCAATGGTCATCATGTTTCCAAAAATGGCTCTGAGCACTATGGGACTTAACATCTATGGTCATCAGTCCCCTAGAACTTAGAACTACTTAAACCTAACTAACCTAAGGACATCACACAACACCCAGCCATCACGAGGCAGAGAAAATCCCTGACCCCGCCGGGAATCGAACCCGGGAACCCGGGCGTGGGAAGCGAGAACGCTACCGCACGACAACGAGATGCGGGCATCATGTTTCCGCTCATCAGTGTATATTGATGGAAAAAATCTGAAAACCAAGAAATAATAAAAGTGCAGTAATGTTGTTTTGGGACTACATTTGTCTACAAAACATATTTAACTGATTCACGTTGCAACTCCAAAGGTTAATGTACGTGTGAGAAAAGTCATTGCATAAATGAACTGCTGGTACATTAATAAACGAACCGTGTAACCGCCAAAGTGGTGAATGCAAGCATGCAAAAGTGCATGAATGATGTCGTACAGGTACTAGAGGTCATTTTGTGGGATGGAGTTCCATGCCTGCTGCATTTCGTCGGTCAACACAGGGACGATTAATGCTGGGTGCGAATGACGCTGGAAATGTCCCACAAGTGCTCGATTGCTGCCAGATCTGGTATCGAGGAAGCCGGGAAAAAATGTTTAAGTTCTGTAGAGCATGTTGAGTTACAACGGTGATATGTGGGGAAGCGTTATCCTGATGTAAGACACAGTCTGGAATGCTATTCATGAATGGCAGCGCAACAGGCCGAATCACAGATTGAAGCACAAATTTGCAGTCAGGGGGGGGGGGGGGAGAGGGGGGGGGGATGCGGTAACCACGAGAGTGTTCCTGTCAGTACACAAATTGCAGATCAGTCCGTGATTGCAGAAGTAGGTCCAATCTGCTTAGCGCGTAGACAGGTTGGCTGCAGACGCTCAACTGACGTGCTTCCAACCAAAACCCGACCATCACTAGTGCCGAGGCAGAACCGGTTTTCATTACAAAAGACAACAGTCCTCTACTCTGCCTTCCAACGAGCTCTCATTTGATACCACTAAAGTCGCTAACGGTGATGGTTTGGGGTTAGTGGAATGCACGCTACAGGATGTCCGACTCGGAGCTGTTTTGAAGTAACCGATTTGTACCAACTGCTGCTCCAATTGTTGCTGCACACGCCGTCGTATGTGCCACAGACATACTCCGAACACAGCGGTCTTCCTACTCGGTAATGCCATGTGACCGACCGGAGCCCAGCCTGAGGCCTTACCTCCCCCTGACCACCGGTGCCGGCAACCATGTTGCCGCCAAGTCTTTCTGCAGTATAGCCGAAGTAATATTCAGCTTCTCGTTCCCCTATTTCACGGCTACCTTCAAACTCAGTGAGCTGTTGCTAATGGTGTCCTCGTCGTCGCAAAGGCATTCTTGACTGACATCAACTCACTACGACCAATCTTACGGGTAACTAACTCTCACGACCGTTACAGAGCGTATTTGAAACACGCCTGATTTGTATTCTAACAGCGGTGCCAGCTGTGAACTGTAAAGATTATAAAAGTGATTAACAAGTACAGAAGAGTCTCGATTATCCGACCTAAACAGGCCGCGGCAAGCTCGGCTAAGCGAGAAGGTCGCGCAACACGGAAAATAATACAAAAATTAAACTAAAGTTGGCCAAATGAGTTAACCATTTGATACAATACAAATCAAATTAGACTGAATAGATATTTACTGTGTGAAGAAGTTAGTAATTGTCTTTTGTTTGCCTGCTGTTTGCCGTTTTTTTGCCGCTAAATAACGTAGTCTCTTAAGAAATACCTCGGTAGACGACGTTCCCGCCAGTTGCTCTATATATTTTAAAGCAGTTTCCAAGGCCTTGTCCTTCGTTGTGAGAAATCTTGGGTGCACTTACCTCCACTACATCCGCTTCTTCGTCTTCTTCTTTTTAGTTTACCATGCTATTTCTTCATCTGTCACTTCAAATTCTTCATCTAGGACTATCCACTCATTTATGTCATCTTCTGTGGCGTCAGCACATCCCGGAACTTTCCGTAACAATGAAAGCAGGTAGTATTTTCTGGGTCGGTCTGCTGCTGTAGATTTTCATCATCTGGAGAATTTTCTTGATTTCCCTCTAGCAAAATTTTCCAGGATATTGCAATTGTATTTGCTCCAACACTCTCCCAATATTGGGCCACAACATAAGCTACGTCTTTCAAACTAATACGGCGCAACTGCTCTAGCATGTCTTCTCCCTTGTCCATAGCATTAATTAAAGAGGAAAGCAAGTTTCTGCGGTAGTTTCTCTTCAGTGTCTCTAAGGTCCCTTGGTCCATAGGCTGACATACGGATGTGACATTTGGAGGCAAAAACATCGCCTTTATATCTTGATCTTGAAGTTCATCTTCATTAGGATGACAAGTGGCATTGTCTAGAAGCAACAGTGCTTTGCGGGGCAAGTTGTTGGCTTAAAGAAACTTTTCAGTTTGTGGCACGAACTCGTTAAAAGACCATTCTTTAAAATGTCTGACCTCATTCAAGCATTTTTTTGGTTGAAATATTTCCCCGGTAAAGCATTTTTAGGTACATTTTTAAATGCTCTCGGTTTTTTTTGACTCACCTATCATAGACAGTTTCATACATAATATATGCGACATTTTACTGACTCGTATAAACACGGTATATGACATGTTTTGGAACAGCACAAGCCTTTAAAACTGCTAAAAATTTGGACGCCGCGGCCTCGAATACTGTGGCTTTGTATAACGCTGCGAGTGAAGTTGCTCTCTCCTTATTCCCCGTGACGTAATTGCTGCCAGTAGAGATGTCCTCTCGCGATGCTGTAACAAGGGCGTCGTTAAAAGGGGTTTGTGTAGTGCACGTGTGTGAGCTAATATGGCATCTTGCAGACGTGCATATGTAACAAGTCGGCGGTCGCAGCGGTCAGAGTCGTTGCCTTGCCATTCCTGTCGTCGCCGAGTGCGAGCAAGGACGACGGCCGTCGAGGACGCAGGGCGTGTCCGCTCACTGAGACCACGTCTCTATTCCAGACAGGGCACTCGCTAAGGTTGCCAGCAAAATATGTGTGCGTTATTAACCGTTACATGTCCAATCTGCGTCCTGTAGTTCGTCTGTCAATAAAATGTTTTGTACTATCGACATAGAATGAAGTTACTTTTTCTTTTATTTTTATTTCATTTATTTAATTTTCTTTGAGTAATCAGTCTTCTGACTGATTTGATGCGGCCCGCCACGAACTCCTCTCCTGTGTCAACCTCAGAGTAGCACTTGCAACCTACGTCCTTAATTATTTGCTAGAAGTTTTCCTATTTCTGTGTTCCTCTACAGTTTTTGCCCTCTACACCTCTCTTTAGTACCACGAAAGTCATTCCCACATGTCTTAACAGATGTCCTATAAACCTGCCCTTCGCCCTCTCAGTGCTTTCCACATAATCCTTTCCTCTCCTATTCTGCGTCGAACATTCTCATTCTTACCTATCAGTCCGCCTCATTTTCAGCATTCGTCTGTAACACCTCATCTCAAATCCTTCGATTCTCTTCTGTTCCGGTTTCATTACAGTCCATGTTTCACTACCATACGATACTGTGCTTGTCACGTACTTTCTCAGAAACTTCTTCCTCAAATTAAGGCCTATGTTTGATAGTAGTAGACCTCTCTTGGGCAGGAATGCCCTTTCTGTCAGCGCTAGTCTGCTTTTGATGTCCTCCTTGCTCCGTCTGTCATTGGTTATTTTGCTACCAAGGTAGGGGAATTCCTTAAGTTCGTCCACTTCGTGACCATCAATGCTGATGTTAAGTTTCGCGCTGTTCTCATTTCTGCTACCTCCCATTACTTTCGTCTATCTTCGATTTACTCTCAATCCGTATTCAGTTAATTCCATTCAGCAACTCATGTAACACTTCTTGACTTTCACTCGGGGTAGAAACTTCATCAGGGAAACGTATCATTGATATCCTTTCACCTTGAAATTTAATCCCATTCCTTAGCCTTTCTTTTACTTCCACCATTGCTCCTTTGCTGTACAGATTGAACAGTAAGAGCCAAAGACTACATCCCTGTCTTACACCCTTTTTAATCCGAGCACTTAGTTCTTGGCCGTCGACTCTTGTACCCTCTTGGCTCTTGTACACTCCTGGAAATGGAAAAAAGAACATATTGACACCGGTGTGTCAGATCCACCATACTTGCTCCGGACACTGCGAGAGGGCTGTACAAGCAATGATCACACGCACGGCACAGCGGACACACCAGGAACCGCGGTGTTGGCCGTCGAATGGCGCTAGCTGCGCAGCATTTGTGCACCGCCGCCGTCAGTGTCAGCCAGTTTGCCGTGGCATACGGAGCTCCATCGCAGTCTTTAACACTGGTAGCATGCCGCGACAGCGTGGACGTGAACCGTATGTGCAGTTGACGGACTTTGAACGAGGGCGTATAGTGGGCATGCGGGAGGCCGGGTGGACGTACCGCCGAATTGCTCAACACGTGGGGCGTGAGGTCTCCACAGTACATCGATGTTGTCGCCAGTGGTCGGCGGAAGCTGCACGTGCCCGTCGACCTGGGACCGGACCGCAGCGATGCACGGATGCACGCCAAGACCGTAGGATCCTACGCAGTGCCGTAGGGGACCGCACCGCCACTTCCCAGCAAATTAGGGACACTGTTGCTCCTGGGGTATCGGCGAGGACCATTCGCAACCGTCTCCATGAAGCTGGGCTACGGTCCCGCACACCGTTAGGCCGTCTTCCGCTCATGCACAAACATCGTGCAGCCCGCCTCCAGTGGTGTCGCGACAGGCGTGAATGGAGGGACGAATGGAGACGTGTCGTCTTCAGCGATGAGAGTCGCTTCTGCCTTGGTGCCAATGATGGTCGTATGCGTGTTTGGCGCCGTGCAGGTGAGCGCCACAATCAGGACTGCATACGACCAAGGCACACAGGGCCAACACTCGGCATCATGGTGTGGGGAGCGATCTCCTACACTGGCCGTACACCACTGGTGATCGTCGAGGGGACACTGAATAGTGCACGGTACATCCAAACCGTCATCAAACCCATCGTTCTACCATTCCTAGACCGGCAAGGGAACTTGCTGTTCCAACAGGACAATGCACGTCCGCATGTATCCCGTGCCACCCAACGTGCTCTAGAAGGTGTAAGTCAACTACCCTGGCCAGCAAGATCTCCGGATCTGTCCCCCATTGAGCATGTTTGGGACTGGATGAAGCGTCGTCTCACGCGGTCTGCACGTCCAGCACGGACGCTGGTCCAACCGAGGCGCCAGGTGGAAATGGCATGGCAAGCCGTTCCACAGGACTACATCCAGCATCTCTACGATCGTCTCCATGGGAGAATAGCAGCCTGCATTGCTACGAAAGGTGGATATACACTGTACAAGTGCCGACATTGTGCATGCTCTGTTGCCTGTGTCTATGTGCCTGTGGTTCTGTCAGTGTGATCATGTGATGTATCTGACCCCAGGAATGTGTCAATAAAGTTTCCCCTTCCTGGGACAATGAATTCACGGTGTTCTTATTTCAATTTCCAGGAGTGTATATATTGAAACGATTTTCAACGAGTAGGCTGCAATAATCTTCAATCAAGACATGTTGCTGCTCAATAGTACATCGTCTGACGTGACAATCTTTGCCATTCCACTCTCACAACAACTTCGTTGCTGCCACATCTTTGCACTGGCGTTTATCCTCACCATGGCAACCACTACTTTGCCTATCGACTTTACAACAACTTCAATGGAAAGAAGCCTGCTGCCTCATCTTTGGAACGGCGTCCAACTTCACCATGGCAACCAGAGGTTCCAAATGGTTCACTTACAGGCCTTGAGAGGGCAACCCATGTACTGTCAAAACGAAGTTTGTTTATCCTACATGTTTAAATATTTTTAACGCTTCTTGATTGACAATAGCTGTTAAATAAGCTAAGTTTAGTGTGTGTTTATTTTTATTTCTTGACAATGTTCTTTTAATTAAGAAACTTTTACATTGTTATTCGACCTATAACCCATTGGTTAGTAATGACATCATTCCGTCAGATGTGGGCGGAGCCTCAATTATATATAATAAGACGTGCACTGGTTTCTCCAGTAGTGATTCTCCAGCAGAAGGAGGTTCTTACTCGTTGGTAATTCATCGTTTTATAGCTTTATAACTTTATGTATTTTCTTTAATGTATGTAGCCCTCTAATTAAAGCTTTGTATACGACTTGTAGGTCTGATGATGACCACGGTAGTGGTCGAAACCGGTCACCGTAATAAATACATTGTGATCGAGACTGTTTTTGATAGTAAGTGTTTGTAATACATTGGTCACTTTCACTCCCATAATGTATTCAAAAGTAATGTCCTATGGTGCTAAAGTCATACCTTTGGTATGTGATGCTTCAGAATTGTCTTCACATACCCAAGAACTGTGCTCCGGTTTTTTGTCATGCTGAAATTGTCAATTACGAGTTATATTTCGTCTTCCATGAGGTATCATATGATCTTTTAATATTTCACCTTTTCCAGCGTATCCATTGCCCCATGAATTTCGACAAGAGGATCTACATTACTTCGTAAGAAACAGCCCCGCTCCATGATACTTCCTCCTCCCTGCTTCATAATGGGTACATGGTAATTTCTATCATTCCTCTTGTTTCTCGGCCGGCCAATGAACTGTATCCCGTCTGTGAAGAGATTAAACTTGCTTTCACCACTCTATTGAATTTTTGACCAGTCTTCAGTGGCCCATAGCGTGTGCTTCTTAGAAACTGCAGTCTGGGCCTGTCGAAACATGAACCTTCGGCCAGTGTTTTACCTGTTGATCATCACGTATGACCCCGGCAGATTTTTTTTTGGACCAGCCTTTTATTGCCTTCGGATTACCCTATCTTCTTTTGGTTGGTTTATCGGGGTCGAAACTTCATGTAGTATTCTCCATGGTCCCAGTTTTGTCTAAACCCGAGCCCAGACACTGATAAGCTGTTGATAGATGCAAACACCTTCACAACTAAGGACTCGGTATAGCGTTCACTCAGTGCTGTTAAGACAGCTTGTCTGAAACCTACTGAATATTCTTAATTTTTGGCTTTGCCGTAAGCAGTTAAAAATATTTGAATTTGATTTGCCTTATGTAGTCAGGTCTTTTGTTCTCCTCCCATTGTATAGAAGTGTTATGAACTCCTTGGAAACACTGTTTACGGCTAAAGTCGATGCTTAACTGCACCCAACAATCAATATATATAACTGCGGCGAGATCAAGGAATCTTCTGTCTGAACGATCGGTTTCCTTTGATTTCGCGTATAGATGAACATGCCTACCAACTAATTTAAATACAAAATATTTTTGAGCGATAGTGTTTGTAGATGTAGATGTAGAAGCAATTATGTAATGAATGACGTCGTACGTGCGCAAACGAGGTAGAGCAGCACAGTGGCAATAAATATCAACAGTTGACAGAAAGACTGAAGCGGAAGTTGGAACAAGAAAGCCAACGAATGAAACTGTTCCTCATTACTCATCACCAGCACACTTAGATTTGGGTATAAAAAAACCGAGAATTCAACAAAGGCCTCCGACAGCAAATCTAATATACACTATAACTATTAAGCGGCCATACAAGGCAGTTGCATCTCCTCACCACCGTTCTCCACAAAGCCTAATTTCGACCTGTTGTCTCCTATGTCAGTATCATCTGGAATCGATTTTCTATCGAGTTTTTTCAGTCGCTCCAGTTCGCTGCCCTCACACTGTCATTATAACTAACCACATACGATTATGCTCACGTAGTCGAATACCTTACCAGTTCATCAAGTTTCTGTCCTTCATCCACACTGAGCATCTCTGCATATGCTATACACACCGCAAACCGATCTTCAACATCCCTACTGCTTTTCCCTTATTCTGATTTGAAGCTGAGCCAGTGCTAGTCCATCCTACATACTTTCCAAATCCTAGCACAATGAAGCTTCCACAGCCTCTCCTTTCCATATGACGAAATCCACCCTAAATTCATCCTCTAAATCCTCTATTACACCAGAACTCCATCATCCTTTACGTTTTTCTTTCTCCTCCATGTCCCTTGACATGGCCTCCATTGTAATTACGGTCATCTGAAATGCAGTGTCTCCTACTGCCCGCTCTCTCACATTACACATCCTCACAAAACGCAGCGCACTCCGCCGCCCTCCACACGATCCCACTGTTTCAAACTTACTATTTACTGCTTCATCAGCTACCACTGAATCATTGTTAGTTCTGATGGGAGAGGCAACGAAATTACAACAAAGGAATGAAATGTTAAAAGATGAAGCTTCAGTCACTGAGTGTACTGCCACACTATGATTTTGAAATTAGTTCTAGCATGACGAGTCAGTACTCTCTCGACAGCAAAAACTGATTGACTTCTGAGAATTATTATGAGACACACACAAAATCTAATCTTTATATCAGAGAAAATGAAATGAGCGTTTGCCGTCATTGGCCGGGAGGCCCCTTACGCGGCAGGTGCGGCCGCCTTGGTGCAGGTTCAAATGGTTCAAATGGCTCTGAGCACTATGAGACTTAAAAACTGAGGTCATCAGCTCCCTAAAACTTAGAATTACTTAAACCTAACTAACCTAAGGACATCACACACATCCATGCCCGAGGCAGGATTCTAACCTGCAACCGTAGCAGTCGCGCGGTTCTATACTGAAGCGCCTAGAACCGCTCAGCCACCGCCGCCGGATTTGGTGCCGGTCTTATTACATTCGACGACACATTAGTCGACCTGCGCGCCGGATAGGGAAGAAATATATCAGAGATTCAACGTGAGTTACATAGACCACAGTCAATTATTGATGATGTGGTTGGTAAGTGGGTGCACCACAGAAACACGAAGCCCATTCATCATGCTGAAATGATGGCCAAAATGATTGAAGTGTACTGACTGGAACGTTTGTCAAATATTCGTATGACGTACTACAAAGGATTTCTGTTGCAAATGAGGTATCTAAATCGGTGACAGAAAAAACCTCTAGCCTACTTACAAGGCGACAACGCGACAGTAGGATTGTTGTAATGTTTTATAGTTATGGTGTGTCAGTTTCAGAAGTCAAATATCAGTCAGCCGATTCTGTTGGATGCAGCTCACAAAATACTCAAAAAATATACTTTGAAGTATTCTCGTTGCGTTGAAGACCCTGAATTAAGAACTATTTTTCGACAGGCAGTGTGGCTCTATGGTAGAAAGCTCGCGTGCCATGCCCCCATGGCTCATTTCTTGGCCGACGCAATTTTTAAAGAGAGGTGCATGTTCTACGAGCATTTCCGTAAACCGTAACATACGAAGAAGACGGGAAAAATCAGTAGCGCTCGAAACTGGTAACCGCTGGATCCCTGGGTAGAGTCGCGTTTCGATCATTCTTTCACGTTTTTTCCGTTCAGTTCTAATACCTACGTCACTGAAATACAAAAATTCGTGAGCTACACATAAAAATATTTAATAATAATTATTATGAAAAATTCACGTCTTCTCTAAAACATATCCCATACAAAAGTTTAGTTTTCATTATACATAAAAACTCTTAATCACCATTCTTTTATAGGTGATCGTTAATAAAGATGGTTTAAATAAAAAACACACCACATATTGAATTTTTTCACGGTTCAGTATTTTACGCTTCATGGAAATACTCATGGAACATACATCTTTGTTTAAAAAGTTGTCATGGCCAGCAATCGATTCGACGCCGCCCGCATCGTGGCGGGTATTCTATAGTAAAGCTACGGAGCCACCGAAAAGCAAACTAGATGTATGGTACTAAGGACACCCGGAAAACTTCAAAGTCGATATTCTCGAAATTTTTTTAGAATTTCATGCAACAGCTTTAGCTGACTGATATTTGAACTTCACGTGCCATAAATATAAAAATTACAAAAATCCTATTGCCGTCTGATCTCCTTGCAAGTAAACATGATATCGTCACGCCTGTGGTTATCCAACACCAGTGCAGACACTATAAGAGATACGTAATGCATCTCACGGAGGTGTACTGTTATAATTCCTTGAACGTACTCGTACGTTCGAAGAGGAGTAAAGTATTACGTTCTCCCACTTCTGTCGAAATGGTCGTTCTCTTTATGACTGAAAACATGTTGCCTGGTAGGACGAGTCCCGTTTCAAATTGTATTCATCGGATGGACGTGTAGGGAGACAACCTCATGAATCCATGGACCCTGCATGTCAGCAGGGGACTGTTCAAGCTGGTGGAGGCTCTGTAATGCTGTGGGGCGTGTGCAGATGAAGTGATATATGATGCCTGATACGTCTAGTTACGACTCTGATAGGTGACACGTACGGAAGCACCTTGTCTGATCACCTGTATCCATTCATATCCATTGTGGATTCCGATGGACTTGGCCAATTCCATCAGGACAATGCGACGCGCCACACGTCCAGATTTGCTACAGAGTTGCTCCAGGAACACTATTATGAGATTAAACGCTTCCACTGGCCATCAAACTCCCCAGACATGAACATTATAGCGCATATGTGGGAAGACTTTCACCGCGATGTTCAGAAGAGATCACCACCACCTCGTACTCTCACAGCACTTGCAGATTTGATCGAGGCAGTTCCCTCCCAGCTCCGCATCAGACATTAATCGAGTGCATGCCACATCGTGTTGCGGCACTTCTGCGTGCTCGAGGGAGCCCTACACGGTATTAGGCAGAGTGTACAAGTTGCTTTCGCTCTTCAGTGTAGTTAGGTAAGCCCTTCCACCACCTCAATGTCATACCAAATCGGATGAGAAAAATTGGTTTTTAATTTTTCTGGGGCCAGAAACCACATAGAAAGGAAAATGACATCAATTTCTAATTATCGTGGGTCTGGTGTCATTTATGTTTAATATCCTGTCCATCGTTTTCTGCCACAGCATGTTCCACAACAGATCGAAGTGCCTCGGGCGTCACGTTCAGACTGCATTCCACTATGCGTGCCTTTTATTCAGCGACGTTCGTAATTGAAGAACTGAACACAAAATCTTTCAGATAACCCTGCAGCCAGGGGTCAAGTGTATTAAGATCAGGTAATCTGTAAGTAAATGATGGCTGATAATTGTAGCATTTCCGAAATGCCTCTACAGCAGCCACTACACTGGCTGTGCAATGCGCGGAGGAAGGCCATCTTGTATAAAAATGATCCTACCAACACGTCCACGCTGCTGAAGTGCTGGAACGACGTTGCTGCGCAAAAGACTCTCACAGCGTTTACGAGTGATGGTATGGATATCAGGACCTGCAGGACTCAAATCCTCGATAAAATACGGCCCTAATATAAACGATGCCGTCTACCTGTAGAATGGAATGTTCCACGGAATTTTCCATGACTATTCATTGTTCACTCGCATGCCTACAAGAAATTCCAGAGCGAACGTTTGTCTTGATGGCAGGTCAGCAGAAAGCAACTGCTGAACATGATTTGTTTTGTACATGGCTGCATGTTCAGAGACCGTGAATAGTTATAAATGAAAGGAAAACAGCCCTCGGTCACTATATTTAAACGAATTAACCGGGTCTCAACACTGCTAGGAGTGTCTTCCTCAGAATTTAAATCAAAGAATGGTCTATATTCTGTAACATGGTCATAATTCTGTGACGATGTTATAAAATATAGACCATTCTTTGATTTAAATTCTGAGGAAGACACTCCTAGCAGTGTTGAAACCAGGTTAATTCGTTTAAATATTGTGACCGAGGGCTGTATTCCTTTCAATTCTCCTGAAAATGAGTTATTTTGTATTGTTAGCGTTGCAGAATGTTTCGTAAGATTTTATGCACCGTCCTCGCAGGCATGTCCATCGTTCGCTCAGTTCCCCATGCGCTACGAGTCGGGACATCATCGCTCGAGTCCTGTGCTGACATCTTCGACAGACGTCGGATCAGTTGCTTTCCTCCCTCTGTCCCATTGCACGTCCAAAGAACCTCTCTTTTCCAATTTTGTAATCATTTCCTCCACATTAGCTGACATTGGACCAACACATTTGCCGGCCGCTGTGGCCGCGCGGTTCTAGGCGTTTCAGTCCGGAACTGCGCTGCTGCTGCGGTCACAGGATCGAATCCTGCATCAGGCATGGATGTTAGATTTAAGTAGTTCCAAGTCTACGGGACTGATGACCTCCGATGTTAAGTCCCATAGTGCTTAGAGCCATTTGAACCATTTAAACCAACACCTTTTCTCATACTCCTGTACGTCTGGAAATTCTGCAGGGCTACCGGCGCACAGTCGCCCTTCTTGTAAAAGAGTTTTACCAGCAGAGCGCGATCCTTAATGGAGATTTGTTGGGCGTCTTGGACATCAAGAATACGCTCGTCAAATTTGCCTTCCTTCTGAGCAGTGATTCTCTTTCTACACTTTTCTGGAACTTCGCTAGAATTTCTTCCTTAAAACACGCCGCAGACCCTTGTCACACTAGACATACCACCTTTCGTATGTCTTATTATAGTTCTCAGAGTATGAAACATACGAAACAATAAAGATTGTGTTCGTAATTTTAATCTTCGCTTGAAACATTCTTGATTCTTTTTACAGTGAGCATTGGCCTACTGTTGACAAATGCAACTTAGTTACATGTCACGCACTCGCTAGCAGCTCGCTTGTTAGACGGATGCCAGCTGTACCTCGCGTCATCCCACACAAGGTAAGACACGAGAGGCTGACGTTGTCGCCACTGGACGTCTCTTCCAAGGCCGCAAGTCGAGAGACCGGCCGGTAACGTCTTGCTCACTATAATGTCACTGTCAGCCCACTGAGAAATATTCCGACAGCTGCAACTACACGTGCAAACAACAGGGAAGGCCGGAGTACTAACTGCTGCACTGCAAGTTCGTTCTCAAGGGCACCGTACAGTACAATACTGTTACTTAAAATTTTCTTGTTTCCTTAGTACTGGCATTTATCTTACATTTAAGATTTTATGAAAGCAACGTTCCATTAGTGGTGGCATTTAACTCGCATTTCAAATTTTCTGAAAGGAAAACTTGTCCTCCTTACGGGATTAACTAAGTACTAACAGAAAGACCATCCCTTCCCTCGGCTACTTCCATCCATAAATATAACTGAAAAGCCTCGCTTACCATAAATCTAAGTATCCACGTACAGCTGATGTCTAATCGTACTCATCAATATAACAAAACGTCTTTGGATATGGGCAAAGTTGAAACGTACTTCAAGCATTCATAGAAAAAGAAATGATTGGCAGTCATATTCCGTAAATTGTACTCTTCTTAATTTCAAACGTAATTGGAGAAAACTTCCGCCCTATACAAGACACAACTCTTAAATATATTTCAGTAATCTATGTGCTAGCTTCTGTGCCTATCTTATTATTCTGCTTCACACAGTGTTAGCAGCTACATCGTGCTGGCAGTGTGACATGAAATTTACTGTACACACATAGTTTATTTTGCTGTCGTCTAATTTACAGTTGCACTAGACCTATTATAGAATCTATTTAGTACAATTTCTTCACGTTTACTAATACACAGATATTGTGCTCTTGTTATTTTATTTTAGCATTAAAACAGTTCTGTAGTCTACTTGTACGTTACTGCACCGGTGTCATACAGTTAAGAATTTTCAGGTATAGGATCCACATTTCATTCCAAATCACACAGTCTTCAGTGGTCTCAACAAAATTATACATTAAGGTCATTTAATGTAGCAAGACAGACACTAACTAACAGCTCATGACTGTATGTCATGCACCGGGAGCACTGGAGGAGGACAGCATCCAGACATCAAATGTCTGGTGATCCTGAAGTGATTGTAAATTTTCTAAGCAAGAAGAAAAATAACCTATGGTAAAAATAACAACTCGCATACTTGGTTCAGTCCTCTTCATTTAAGGCATTTATTAAACTGTGTTCCACTATTAATACTTTTGGTTGACACCTATTATATCTGTAACGGTTACACTTATCAGAAAATCTATACAGGATGAGTCACCTAACGTTACCGCTGGATATATTTCGTAAACCACATCAAATACTGACGAACCGATTCCACAGACCGAACGTGAGGAGAGGGGCTAGTGTCATTGTTTAATACAAACCATACAAAAATGAACGGAAGTATGTTTTTAACACAAACCTACGTTTTTTTAAATGGAACCACATTAGTTTTGTTAACACATCTGAACATACACTCCTGGAAATGGAAAAAAGAACACATTGACACCGGTGTGTCAGACCCACCATACTTGCTCCGGACACTGCGAGAGGGCTGTACAAGCAATGATCACACGCACGGCACAGCGGACACACCAGGAACCGCGGTGTTGGCCGTCGAATGGCGCTAGCTGCGCAGCATTTGTGCACTGCCGCCGTCAGTGTCAGCCAGTTTGCCGTGGCATACGGAGCTCCATCGCAGAATTTAAGACTGGTAGCATGCCGCGACAGCGTGGACGTGAACCGTATGTGCAGTTGACGGACTTTGAGCGAGGGCGTATAGTGGGCATGCGGGAGGCCGGGTGGACGTACCGCCGAATTGCTCAACACGTGGGGCGTGAGGTCTCCACAGTACATCGATATTGTCGCCAGTGGTCGGCGGAAGGTGCACGTGCCCGTCGACCTGGGACCGGACCGCAGCGACGCACGGATGCACGCCAAGACCGTAGGATCCTACGCAGTGCCGTAGGGGACCGCACCGCCACTTCCCAGCAAATTAGGGACACTGTTGCTCCTGGGGTATCGGCGAGGACCATTCGCAACCGTCTCCATGAAGCTGGGCTACGGTCCCGCACACCGTTAGGCCGTCTTCCGCTCACGCCCCAACATCGTGCAGCCCGCCTCCAGTGGTGTCGCGACAGGCGTGAATGGAGGGACGAATGGAGACGTGTCGTCTTCAGCGATGAGAGTCGCTTCTGCCTTGGTGCCAATGATGGTCGTATGCGTGTTTGGCGCCGTGCAGGTGAGCGCCACAATCAGGACTGCATACGACCGAGGCACATAGGGCCAACACCCGGCATCATGGTGTGGGGAGCGATCTCCTACACTGGCCGTACACCACTGGTGATCGTCGAGGGGACACTGAATAGTGCACGGTACATCCAAACCGTCATCGAACCCATCGTTCTACCATTCCTAGACCGGCAAGGGAACTTGCTGTTCCAACAGGATAATGCACGTCCGCATGTATCCCGTGCCACCCAACGTGCTCTAGAAGGTGTAAGTCAACTACCCTGGCCAGCAAGATCTCCGGATCTGTCCCCCATTGAGCATGTTTGGGACTGGATGAAGCGTCGTCTCACGCGGTCTGCACGTCCAGCACGAACGCTGGTCCAACTGAGGCGCCAGGTGGAAATGGCACGGCAAGCCGTTCCACAGGACTACATCCAGCATCTCTACGATCGTCTCCATGGGAGAATAGCAGCCTGCATTGCTGCGAAAGGTGGTATACACTGTACTAGTGCCGACATTGTGCATGCTCTGTTGCCTGTGTCTATGTGCCTGTGGTTCTGTCAGTGTGATCATGTGATGTATCTGACCCCAGGAATGTGTCAATAAAGTTTCCCCTACCTGGGACAATGAATTCACGGTGTTCTTATTTCAATTTCCAGGAGTGTATAAACAAATACGTAATCAGTGCCGTTTGTTGCATTGTAAAATGTTAATTACGTCCGGAGATATTGTAACCTAAAGTTGACGATTGACAGGATGTTCGACGGGCGTTTCATAGGACGTGGAAGACGCATAAATTGGCCAGCCTGTTCTCCTGATCTTACACCTCTGGACTTCTTTCTGTGGGGTACGTTAAAGGAGAATGTGTACCGTGATGTGCCTACAACCCCAGAGGATATGAAACAACGTATTGTGGCAGCCTGCGGCGACATTACACCAGATGTACTGCGGCATGTACGAAATTCATTACGCCAGAGATTGCAATTGTGTGCAGCAAATGATGGCCACCACATTGAACATCTATTGGCCTGACATGTCGGGACACACTCTATTCCACTCCGTAAGTGAAAACGGAAACCACGTGTGTTCGTGTACCTCACCCCTCATGGTAATGTACATGTGCGTCAGTGAAAAAGACCAATAAAAAGGTGTTAGCATGTGGACGTAATGTGCTGTTGCCTAAGGTCCATCACCGTTCACTTTGGATCCCTACGTAATTCAGTGCTCCCCGATACATACGATCGAACAGCGGAGGAGAGGTACTCAAGTGTCAAACTTAGGTTACAAAAAAATGGTTCAAATGGCTCTGAGCACTATGGGACTTAACATCTGAGGTCATCAGTCCCCAAGAACTTAGAACTACTTAAACCTAATTAACCTAAGGATATCACACACATCCATGCCCGAGGCAGGATTCGAACCTGCGACCGTAGCGGTCGCGTGGTTCCAGACTGAAGCGCCTAGAACCGCTCAGCCACACTGGCCGGCTTTAGGTTACAATATCTCCGGATGTAATTTAACGTTATACAATGCAACAAACTGCACTGATTACGTATTTGTTTATATGTTCAGATGTGCTAACAAAACTAAAGGGGTTCCATTTAAAAAAACGTAGGTTTGTGTTAAAAAACATACTTCCGTGCATTTTTTTATGGTTTGTATTAACCATTTACACTAGCCCCTCTCCTCACGTTCGGTCTGTGGAATCGATTTGTCAGTATTTGATGCGGTTTACGAAATATGTCCAGCGGTAATGTTAGGTGACTCATCCTGTATAGCGTTAACTACCAGTCGGGCCTCTCAGGCCGCTGTTGTTCCAATTTAAATAAATTGACACTATTTTGAGTACTTATGATGTGAACGACTTTTGAGATACAAATAATTCTAAAAAAATTATTTATTAGAAGTTTGCATTTTAAAAACACAATTTTTGTATTTTTACTGGTGCCTTTTATCCCTATTGCAAATTTGAGCATTGTCTACAGACAATAGCAGAATGTCCCGGGCGGACAGGTTTAGTGCACTTATAACACGTAATTTGCCTTTCTCATATTTCTTCTCTATGTAGCATGCACATCTTCTCCTTTTCTTGGCTGGTCGTTTTACTGCTCTTTCTGCATCCAGTGCTACTAATGAATTCATTGACTTCTTTACTCCTGCAAGCTCGTTTCACAAATTGATGATGGAAGTCAGACGTCTTATTTATTGATAGCCAGTATCATCCATATTTATGTATGCGTTCATTAGTCTTATATGGATCATGTCGATGGAAACCATCAATGGCCGGTGGCTTGTCTTCTGGTACATGGTTTCAATGCCGCCCATTGTGGCATTGTTGTCATTATAGTTCAGGCTCCTTTACTTGTAATGATGACACCGCTAGTTGGTCATGAAGAGAGCTAAGGACGGTAACAACTTTGTTTATCTTAGGAAATGAAGTGTCTATCGTAAATCTTGTTGAAAACAAAATAATGAAGAGTAAATATCGCCGTGTAAAAAAATTGGCAGGTAGTGCCGACTAGTGTCCGATCTTTTGACAACAAATAATGAGCCAAATCGAGAGATGTAAAAATTTCTCACAGGTGATATTACGAACAGACTTTTCAAGTTAAATCACCAGGATTTTCACAACATTTTCTCCAAGTCGCATGGTTCTGGTTTCTTCCTCCTTCCCTAAATACAATTTCGTCTCAAATCGCCAGAAGTTTATTCCGTATCTACCAGGTTTTTATGGGATATATTGTCGGAATTCACAGTGACTTCGAAATGTGACCAACCTTTCATCCACGGTCAGGCGCCAAGCTGGAATGTAGGCGCCCCTAAGGGTAGTTTCCCACTTCTTAAAAACTTCTCTGATTATTTCCAGTTTGTCAGTTGACCTATATTCACACCGGTATCCTGCACTGTCAACGTACAACAGCCTTAGAATAGCAATGAAGCTGTCGCGATACATAACTTCATTGAAGACTGGTCAACCATTTCTCAATGCTGCAAAACTGACTGGTATCTTCATTTCTTGACTTGTAAACTCCAGTCAGGATCATAACACCAAGAGAGTTTTTCATTTAATCTTACGTATGTGCATCCAGTCATCGTAAAAGTTTCGACCTTGCTTGTTGGTCTACATACACACTTTGTCAATGAGGGATACACGGAAGAACAACAAAAACCAAGACCGTTTATTAGTACAGTTCCTAATCGAATAACTTGTAGGTTTCTGGTCTTCTTTCATACCTTCCTTTTTGCTCCGACAACCAGAACTTCCAGCTTGAGGATCTGTAGCCCACATTTCATTCCCACTGCGAGAAAACGGTAAGTCACTCTCAGCAGAATTTGCACGAAATTGTTCTTCTCCATCTTCGTTATGGCGTTCTTCATGGTCATCATCACTATGTAGCGCTGAGTTTTCAGCGACTTCTACCTCGTTATTAACATCACTGGAAGTTCCACATTCACTAGGTGGGTTTTCAGAATCAGAAGACTTCTCCAACAATTCCCTTATCTCTTCATCTGACTCCTCTTCTCCGTAACATTTTCAGTTTGTAGAACAGACAACTATTATGAAATAATACCCAAAAATAAACATGTGCTTATCACAAGGAACCCTCTTGAACACCGAGAATGACAGCGCGAGTCAACGATGAAAAATGACATAACAGACGCAGCGCAGCTGAAAAATTGCTTCTAGCCACTGAGGCCTGCTAAGCCCGTACAAAAATGTATAGGTAAATTTTTATAATTTTTTTTCAAAATTACGACTAACGTAACAAATTAGGAAACGTCATGCAATTTCATTAAAATAAAATATGTAGTTACAGAGAAGATGTTAAACATCACGGACGGGTCTCTGACGCCTGAGGATAGGTAAACGATTAAGCTTTACTAAAGCCGCAGTGGTCCACAACCCCATGACGGCTACCGCAGTTTACTTCATCGCTCCGCCGCCACCACACCGAACCCATTGTGTGGTTCGGCCTCTGGTTGACGACCCCCCCCCCCCCCCCCCCCCCCGCAGGGAGTGTCTCACACCAGACGAGTGTAACCCATTAACCCCTATGTTTGCGTGGTAGGTAATGGTGGTGTACGAGTACCTGGAGAACGTTTTTGCGCAGCAATCGCCGACGTAGTGGAGCTGATGCGGAATAAGGGGAACCAGCCCGCATTCGCCGAGGCAGATTGAAAACCGCCTAAAAACCATCCACAGACTGGCTGGCTCACGGACCTCGACACAAGTCCGCTGGGCGGATTCGTGCTGGGGACCAGGCACTCCTTGCCGCTCCGGAAAGCCGTGCGTTAGACCGCTCGGCTAACTGGACAGGCATTATCAAATGTTACTTTCCTTATTTCTTTATAAAAAGAAACAATTTCACCGGATTTGGACATAAGCAAATGTCTGAAGCATTCTATGCTGTAAAATCAGGAAACAAAATGCAGATCAATTTGCTTCGTTAAAATAAATCTTCGAGAAACCGCGAATGAATCTATGGAAATTTAGCTATGATTCAGCAATCCACTTTACACATGGACTAATAAGGCAATAGTTGTTAGAATATTTGAGATACATATACATTTCGCCCCTAAACACAGCAAATATCTTTGTCAGAGCAATAAATGCAGTAATAAGTATGTGGTTCGACTGAAATACCTTCAGCACAGTGTACACGTATGTGTCTAATTATGTGTGTGTGTGTCTAAATATACTTTTCAATTGCAACAATCGTTTAATTTTGTGGCAACGTAATTGTAGCTAAAACTAAACATAGTTTGATTGTAGAATCTCAGTGATAGAGTCGGAAAATGTTGCGAAACTAACTTGTTTGCAGGATCTGCTGATCCAGAATTTGATTACATAATATGACACTAATTCTCTCAATTTTAGAAGTCAGTGTAGGCAATCAGTTTTTCACGTCAGTGACAGCTGAATGCACCCCCGTCCCTTTTCGTCCTTCTAGAGCCATTCCCTAATTTGCACACTCTTGTGCGGGAGAGGATGAACAGATGTAGAATTTGCCGTCTGCAGACGCATTTCAGAATTCGGTTGCTGAAAGTACTAATGGGTATTTTATGTTAATTTTACATTCGGATGGCAGTTCAAGGCCATAAGATCGTACAAACTCATGTTGTATGGTATGGTTGATGCCTGCGTTATTATCATATCAGAAACATACGCAATTATAATAGAAAATAAATTTCGTTAGCTGTATTAGTTATAGAAATGCAAAATGAATCATTTTACACAACAGAAAACTAATTATATGATCAGCTGTATTAGGTCTTGCTTTGTGTATATCGTGTGTATTTCAAGTCGGTGAGGATTACGTACCTCCACTACCACCAACAATGCTTCCACCAGAAGATCCACTTTTACAAGCTCGTCTCTCAATGTCAGAGCATGTCCTATGAACGGATTTTTATGACTATTCTTTTCTGATATGGAGGCAGTCTCCCAAGTGATACTAGCTATTCTGTGGCGTATATCTCGTTGTACACCAATCTTTTCTTACAATGACGTAGGTGTTTTAAAGCGTTTCTTCCTCTTAGGGTGATGAATGTTCTGGCTATTGGCGCGACGTTGAGTATTACTGAGAATACATTCTGAGTTCAGTACATTGGGGCTTTTTCTGGCTAAATATGTATCAATTCTCCTGCAACCCTTCATCAAAATCCTAACAATATGAGCTGTCCCGACAAATATCGAGAGTGTGAATTAATTCTCGCTGATACAGAAGAGTGTTCAGTAGCTGGACTAGAGCAGCACTGCGGATAGCGAGACGAGATATATTTAACAGTGGAAACATTGGGCTTTCAGGTCTGTGTGAGATCTTCGAGTGGCTTCAAAGGAACATACCTATTTAGTGCCGCATATATGTCAGCTTCTATACCCGCAAAACAGTGTTTGCGGAAAGCGTTACTCTTCTGCTTTCATCTAAAGAAATTTGCTGCAGAAAGTAGAAGAGTATGGAGAACATGCTCTTCATGAATCAACACGCAGAGCAGCTTGCGACGAATGAAAGACAACGATTTTGAGTTGAACGACAAAATGCGTCGTGGTGGGTGTGGTGTACCATGAGTTGATACAGCTGGGTCAGACAGTAAATGCTGAACGCTACGAAGCACAGCAACTCAATTTGAGTCGCACTCAAAGATAAACGCCCGAAATACGCTCAGTCATGACAAAGTCATTCTGCTTCATGTCTGCGCCAAACCAAATGTTGGAAACCGAGTGAAAGAAAATTTCAAGTGACTTTGATGGGATGTCTTACCCCAACCGCCATATTCACCAGGCATCACCGCTTCTGATCAGCATTTTTATCCGTCCACACAACATGTCCTTTGTGAACACCACTTCACATCTTTTAACGACCGCGAAAACTCATTTCAGCTATGGACTGCCTCAAAACAGCCCGAATTTTCTATTGCAGAACCCATTTGCTACCTGAAAAGTGGGATAAGGTTACAACTTCCGAAGAACGCTACTTCCATTAATCATCTCATACCTTTCTATTAAAAGAAACTTGTTTTTTTCTGTCGAATGAACAGTGATAATTCAAGTTCCAAATACTCTCCGAGTGATAACGTATGTGCTCTCCAACATTAAGAAAAATTAATAACATATTAATTGGCTGTAACGGTAAAGTCGTCGTCAACCCACAGGTTGGTTTGATCGCTATGACTAATAGGCGTGCCAGTGTCTTTGCTGACTGATATAGCAAGGTACGGGACGACCTACGATTACCGTGGACTTCAAACAAAGGAGCAGCTAGATGTTTTCCATACACAGTTAAGGAACTGCTGAACGGAGCATGCTACTTCAGGCTAGTAGGTCCGTAAATGCGTGAGGAACCTTTGATATATTTTAATTTTGTTTGTCTCAGCTGTATGAATAGACAATTTATTGCTACAGTGGTTCCCTTATTCTGACTGAAATTCCCGTTGCCAAATCACACACCTACAAAGTACATGTCGCATAGAAAATTTACGTACAGTATGAATGTCCATATAACAAGTGATGATACTATATATGTACCTTGACGTTAAGCGTAGTTAGTTATACAACATGGCGTCAAAAGACACGAGTAGCTTTGTACAAGAAATTCAGACTGTGAGCAACAAATCTCTCCTTGATAAGACACCCTATATGTCAACTGTTACACCTGAACGACACAACCAAACTGACAAATATACGAGGGTCACTTTTAAAGTAAGAACTGACAGCACATCTTGTCCGTGCATCCAGTCACGTAACGTCCGTTCTTGGTCGGCCACTCTTGGCCAGTCTCTCACTACGCCCCCATTACGTTTCACTTCTCTGCCGGTGTTGATTGTATGGTTATACTAGATTAGATTAGATTAGATGTACTTTCACTCCAACTGATCCGTAGTGAGAAGATCCTCTAGGATGTAGAACATGCCAGAAAAACAATAATACGTGACAAATATTTACAACTGAAACAAATAAGTTAATGTACCTTCCACAGGTCCCAAGTGGAATGATCATTTTTTTTAATGAACACTATATGAGAGAATCATTTTACAAACATTCATTTACTACGATCGCATTAATGCACTGAATTTAAAATTTAAAAAAGTGGAGTTTGCTGGTCTCCCATCGGGCGCCTCCCCAGGTGGCGGATAGGGAAATGCTCACCAGGTATGGTGGGTACCGGGGGAATAAAATATCCGGGGTGGACCGAAACTAGCAACGGCTGCCTTGTAGTATGATATTGGCTTATTATAGGCTAAAGGAAGAAAACCATGGGTAAAAATTACCTGTTCCTCCGGGTTGGGGGTTGTGCACTGGGCCAGCTCCTCACTCACATAAAAACATAAAAATGCTTAAAAAAACCTAATAATATGCCTCTGAAAAATTGGAACTTTGGACGACGAACTGGCGATGAGAAACGGAAAATGATGTTTGGATGCTGGAATGTGCAAGGTATTTCCACTAAAAGAAATTTACTACCTGCAGAACTTGACATGTTCAACATGGATGTTGTCGTACTCTCTGAAACAAAGAGGAAAGGCCAAGGAGAAGAAG
Organism: Schistocerca americana; assembly: GCF_021461395.2. Taxonomy (NCBI): domain Eukaryota; kingdom Metazoa; phylum Arthropoda; class Insecta; order Orthoptera; family Acrididae; genus Schistocerca; species Schistocerca americana. The sequence continues at coordinate 155,059,166 of NC_060126.1, read as the reverse complement.
AACTGGATAATTATGTACATATCTGGAGTGGGGTATCAAAAGCAGTAAGAGCCAAAGCAGGAGTCTCCATTACGATAAAGAAATCATGGAAAGAAAGAATCACAAATTGGACATTCATCAATCAACGTATTGTAACTGTTGAAATGACGTTATTTGCTAGGGATGTTGTGATTATTGGCGTATATGCACCCACGAACGACACAAAAGATAAGGAGAAAGATACATTCTGGGCCACCCTCAGGGAGACTATTGAAAAAATCCCAAGAAGAAAGGAGCTGATTATCATGGGAGATCTGAATGGAAGGGTAGGAATTAGAGAATCCTGTAGAATAGTAGGAAAACATGGAGAGGACAAATATAATGACAATGGGGAACGATTGATTGAAATTTGTGAACAATTTGATGTAAAAATTACCAACATATTTTTCAAACATAAGGACATTCATAAATATACTTGGCAACAGAAAACTAAAGAACTTCTTTCTATAATAGATTACATTATCATTAGGCAAACAAGTAGTTTCAAGGCAGTAGACGTCAGATTTTATAGAGGAGCCCAGTGTGGATCAGACCACTATCTGGTAAAACTGAAGTCTTTCTGGCCATGGAAGAATGCAAGGAATGATACAAGTAACATAAATAAAACGAACCAGACTGAGAAAGATGAAAATTTACCTTTTAATATTGACAGACTGCAAGACGAAAGTATCAGAACACTCTTTGCGGCCAGTATGGGAATGAAACTGGTTGAATCATTTGAAGAAATTACAGAGGAAATATATGACTATATAAAAACTAATGTGAAAATCATAGCAACAGAGGTGTTGGGTAAAAATATAGCAACCACAACTGTGCAGCAGAGTGGTGGTCAGAGGAACTAGAGGTCCTCGTTAGAGAAAAACGAAATGCGTTCCTTCAGTGGTTGAATGATAAATAAGAAGAAACAATATCAATATACAAGGAAAAGAAGAATGAAGTGATGAAAAATATAAGGATGGAAAAAAATGAAGCATGGGAAAGAACATATGCCAAGGTGAATAGCAAATTAGGATTTGGGAGAGCAAGAGAGGTATGGCCAGTATTAAAAGGGCCTCGACAGGATACAAAAAGCAAAACTTATCTCCAACTGATAACACAAAAGGAATGAGAAGAGTATTTCCAAAAATTATTAAAAATAAGGACAGAGAAGAATATCTAGAAGAAGGAACAGTGGAAGAAAAAGGACATGAAGATGATGAGATCCAGATTTTAAAAAAGTAAAGTGCTTCAGGCGTTGAGAACAGGAAAGACTGGTAAATCATTGGGACCAGGCAATATCAGTCTGGAGTGTCTGAAATATGGTGGTGACAAAATTTCGAGACTGATAACACTGCTCTTTAACAAAATGATACATGGAGATTCAATACCCAACAAGATGAAGCTAGGTTACATTAATAAAATATATAAGAAAGGGGATCGCAAAATTTGTTCAAACTATCGAGGAATTTGTGTTACAAGCACGTTAATGAGAATTTTTGCGAAAGTAATTAAAAACAAACTGGAAAAAAATTTAGAACCCAAGAAGAACAATGTGGATTAACGGGTAGGAGATCATGTGTAGACCGTATTTTCACATTACGACAGATTTTGGAGAAACATAGGGAAAAATCAAAAAATATAGGATTAATTTTCATAGATCTAGAAAAAGCGTATGATACTGTTCCAAGAAAATTACTTTGGAGAGCACTACATATGGCAAACATAAACCCTTCCTTGATTAAAATAATACAACACATGTATAAAGATAACATTTGCCAAGTGAAAGTTGGTAATAAACTTTCACAGAAATTTACAACAAGCAAAAGCCTTTTACAGGGCTGTCCCATGTCACCATCATTATTTAAAATCTATATAGATATTAGCTTTAGAACATGTTCTCGTAAATGTAGTAGTATGGGATTAGAAATAAGAGATGGAGTTTACCTACATCATTTATTGTTTTCTGATGATCATGTAGTCGTAGCACAAGATGGGGAGGATGCTAACTATATGTGCAATCAACTAGCAGTAGCATACAAAATTTGGGGTTTGAAGATTAATTACCAAAAAATAGAATACTTACTTGACTAATGATTCAGATGAACTATACATTGAAGGAAAGAAAATAAAAAAGATAAACACTTTCTGTTATTTGGAATCCATTTTAGAAATCGAGGGAAAATCAGAGTCAGAAATCAATAGAAGAATTAGTAGCGGACGGAGGGTCATTGGGATGCTTAACTCAGTCTTACGGAGCAGGAATGTAATGAGCAGAACTAAAAAATTAATATACAAATCCATATTAGAGAGTGTGGTTCTGTATGGAACGGAGACCTGGACAATTAACATGACGCACGTTAAAAAATTACAAGCTCTACAGATGGACTTCTGGAGAAGATCAGCAAGAATCTCCAGAAAAAGAAAAGATAAGGAGCACTGAAATAATAAGGAGAATGGAAATAAAAGAAAGAATAAATGACGTAATGGATAGGAAGAAATTACAGTGGTACGGGCGTGTACGACGAATGGAGAAAACCAGAATACCAAAATTTATACTGGAGTGGGAACCGGAAGGGAGAAAAAGAAGAGGACGACCTACGACCACCTGGCCCCAAAATGTACAGCACACAATGAGGAGAATGGGCGCAGAGGAAGAGGACACACAAGATCGAAACACCTGGAGAAATATCTTGAAAGTATAGTTTAAGAACGTTTATTGTTTGTATTGTAATTTCCAAGTAAATTATTATGCTGGAGATAAGCCTCTGTAATGAGGAAAAGCTCAAAATAATAATAAAAAATAAAATAAATAAAAAGCTTTTTATTTATAAGGTAATAAACATATAACAGAACTACTACAATACTTATTTACAATGAACACATTACTGCACTGAAAAGGTTCTGAAGTTAGATTGTGTATATACTTATTTACAATGAACGCATTACTGCATTGAAATGGTGCAGAATTTAGCTTGTACCTATATACACACACACGTATCAGTTGGTTCTACTGAGAACTTCGTCAGTGGAGTAGAAGGAGTTGGCCACCAATAAATCCTTTAGGCTCCTCTTAAACTGAATTTCATTAGTTGTTGAGCTTTTAATGGCCGCTGGCAAGTGATTGAAAATGTGTATTCCTGAATAATGCACACTTTTTTGTACAAGAGTAACTAATTTAAATCCTTGTGAAGATTATTCTTATTTATAGTATTGATTCCATGAATTCAGCTGTTGGTTCGAAAAAGTGATATATTTTTAATGACAAATTTCATTAAGAAATAAATATAATAGAAAGCAGTAGTTAGTATCCCTAGTTCCCTAAACAGGCTTCATTTGTCACCATGTCAGTCAGTAATCCCGACGACTGTGAAGTGCGCTCGCTTATTCGGTTCTTAAAGGCAAAACAATTTCGTGGTGCTGAAATTCATTAGCAGCTTGTTGAAGTATACGGTACAGGCGTAATGAATGATGGAAATGGGAGTAAATGGGGTTGGCTCTTTAATGAAGGAAGGACAAATGTTCATAATGAAGAACAATCTGGACAGTCTACTGTTATGAATCAAGACTTGACACAAAAAGTTGATGAGGCAATTCGACAAAACAGGCGTTTCTCTATTGACGAGCTGCACCAGAAATTTCCACAAGTTTCAAGACCAGAAGTGTTTCAGTGGCAAACTTCTGTACAAGAAAATGTGTGCGAGATGGGTGCTGAAAACGTCTACAGAAGAACACAAACCAAAGCACTGTCACAATGATGGTGTCGAGTTCTTGAGTCACATGGTGTCTGGCGATGAAACGTGGATTGCTCACGTCTCTCCAGAGAATAAACGTCATTACAGTGAGTGGCATCATACAAACTCCCCTACAAAAAAACAAAAATTCAAACAGGAACCTTCAACAAGGAAAGCCATGGTCACGGTTTTTTTGTGACCGGAAAGGAATTATTCTGTTACACGTTTTGCCAGGGGGAATGATGCAAGGTACCGTGAAACGTTATTAGAGCTTAGGCGCGAGATTTAAAGTGTCCGGCGGAGGTTGCCCTCCAGCGGCTTCGTTCCGCTTCACGACAGTGCTCGGCCTCAAGTTGCGGAAAAAACAAAGACGCAACTGGACAAGTTTCATGGGGAATTTCTAGATCATCCACCATACAGCCCTGACTTAGCTCAATCAGCTAAGTCAGCTTCCCAAAACTGAAGGAATTTCTTGATCAAAAGAACTGATTTAACGGTCATGCAGCAGAGTTCTTTATGCTGGGATAAAAATCTGGTGACACGACTAGAAAAATGTTTAAATTTTCATGGTGACTATGGTTAAAAGTGAAAAAATGTCTGTGTTGTAGTTTGTGATACAGTTTACGTTCATAAATAAAATCTCCCTTACTCAATTACAAATCGGTACCTACATTAAAAATGACCCTCGTAGTTTTAAGTGGCCAACAGGACACCTTGGCAGGTGTCTCTCTCGTACATACAAATATGTGCATATGGCTGCCTATTAATTTGCTATGGTACTGCCGCACACACTATCATTTATTGATAACATTTGTATAACATAGAAAACTACCAGTTCTACATTGCCACAATTGCTAAAAATTATGTTTGAAAAATTAACGTAGCATCTAAATCAAGCATACAAAACGAGGCGGTGAAGACTAGCGCGCTCTCCCGTGTACAACCATGTATTTTCATTACAAGATTTTCTGTTTCATGAGACGATAATACAATATCAAAAATTGTTACATTCCTACAGGAGGTCAATACTGAAATCTAAAATATTCTTTCCTTATTTTATGTTATTCAGACAGTCTGCAGAAATACAAACAAGATAAAGGGCATAAAAACTTACATCTTTTATATTTACATTATTTATGTAACCTTTGGTAACAAACCGCCAGTTACGCAACAACTTAACGCATCACTTTACTAAGCGTCATCGGACGCTACCATTATCCATGGTGCAGAGGCTGCATTCAAAGCCAAACCCTTATTTGTACATTGATCTTACAAGCGTAAAATCGTAGATAGAACTGTTAGATAAAACTGACAGAACTACACCATTTCATAGGGCCGTATTACGAAAGAGGCTGATACAGATAACACGTGCCATCATAAAAAGTGCAGATAAATGGTCATACACATCTGAATAAGCGCAGCACGCATGCACGAAACCTACGCTTGCTTGTAATATATCAACGCATGTCTTTAAATTTGGAACAGATTAACCGTAAGTACCACTGATACAAATATCACAGCAGATTTTATGGCGAATGCGTAGCATATTATGCAATGCCTGAGTCGTGAAATCGAACCCCCTTATCACCGTTCATATCATGCACTAAGTGTTTCTACGTAAGCGCAGTACAATCTCACATTGTTTATAATGTGCCGTGAACAAAATATAAAGGTAGTATAAAAATGCAGTACACATATATGCCATTATGCGAACAAGTATTACCATATGTGACACCTTCCTAATTAAAACACATAATTCAAGTTGTTATATGCCAATTTCTACTGATGCTGCTTGTGACATACCATGTATTTTATCACAAGGACATGTATTAGGCTTGTTATTCATAGTACATGTAGTATGGTCTACTGTACAGCGATCCTGTGTCATAACATAACCATCTCGGGTTATGGATCCAAACCGCAAACACCAATATACGTCTGGTACTTGCTACTATGTACCAGATATATTACAAGTCACTTGCTGCTTACAGACAATTGTTAATGCATTTGCAGTCATAAATGACTAGTATATTGCGACATTATTTGCCATAATCAAATAAATTCCTGCAAGTGAGGTGGATAAAACAAAAGTTTATCAAATTTTTTCAATACAGTAAAACACTTGACAGACATAGGGATTTTTAGTCGGGCAGAAACATTTAACCGCCAAGATGCTAAATGAAAACCGAATCACTAATTAAAATTTTGTTGTATTATGGAGGCCAACTGGATTATTAATGCAGAATAAATTGACTGCAGAATATACGAACTAAGATCGCTACGCTAGCTCTGGGAAATTTTGTGCGTCTCTGGTTACCACTACTGATCTATTACTACTCAACTGATGTGTGGTTGTTAATATTAATTGTGCATTGTTGATCAATCATTTTAATTCTATGTTTGACATTTTCATGGATTGGAAGCATTTGTATTCAAGTCCTAGACATTTTACTTCCGTCATTCCACATTTACATGTATCCACCATCCACCACAAACTACCTAAAATTATGCAGTAGAAGGCAGAGGGTATTTCGGTGCAGCTATGATTCCCCTGCCCTCTGCCGCCCCCCCCCCCCCCCCGTCCCCCTCCCTCACCGCTTCTTCTACTGATCGTTTCTCGAATGGTGCCTAGGATGGACGACTTTCAGTAAGACTCTACATGAGATCAAGTTTCACTAACTTTTCCACCGTGGTCGTTTCATGAGATTTATACCGTAGATACGTTTCCCAAATAATTGCCCTCAAAATTTTAAGTTATCATCGGCGTATTTAATTGACATCATCTATTACATTCTAATATTACAGTGACAGACTTCAGAATATATCGAACATATAACTGCGGACGTGAGAGGCAAACTCTACTCTGAGATGAAGAGATTAGAAGAAAGGAAATTGTGGCGGGCCGTATAAAACCAATCAGAGTACTGATGGCTTAAAATAAAACTGAGTTATCTTACTCTGATACTACAGGTAACATTCCAATGATGATAAATCTATTAGTGTGCTTACATCAAGTCTCCGACTCTCTTAATAAGAGACCAGAATACATCAAGTCTTAACGAAGGGTTCAAATAGATTTTTCGATGTTTGTATAGATAGAACTAGTGATTCCAGAATCGGTTTTGAATTCATAAACTAAGTCTGGCTTATTGATAGGCCACCTTATTCCTTTTGGAACTGTTTCCTGAGACTGTACTTCTGTCTCATTAAACAACAGGTCGCCAATAGTTATTCTGCTACTTTACAGGCTAAAAGTGCGTTCTGAGTTACTTTAAAGCGGTTCTATCAACTTCTGCTTTACGATACCCTGTTAACATGACGTGTATATCTGTGCTGGTGATAGCTTCATAGTTACCGATGTACGATTGATAAAAAAGATTTTTTCTCCCACTATAGTATACTGCTAAAAATTCTACTATTTATTTCTAAGCACATCCCTTAGTTATGTGAGTGCGCGGTGTCTGTTCTTTCGGATCTCTGCTGTCAGCTGCAGCGGAACACTACGCGGAATCAGTGGCGACGAGCGACAGTGTTACTGAACTGGTCCATTTTACTCACTCTTCGCTACTATGAGTTTTCCACAGCACTTCGGACGTATTTGTGTATTTACACTGAAGAAGATGGATCCGTTGCCGAGTTAGGCATATTAGTTATATGAATGCATGGTGTCTTTTCTTTTGGACGTATCCGAAAGAACACACACCACGCAATTTATATAACTGATACATCTAGCTGGGCAGTGGGTCCACCTTCTTCAGTGCGAATACACAAATACGTCCGACCTCCTATGTGAATCTCAGAGTAGCGGAGTAAAATGGACAGAAACGGCGGATAGGTGGCGCTCAGTGGGGTTGTGGATCGTCCGTGAGACGTGTCGAGTAGTCTGTGCAGAGGACCACCGGCTATGTTCGAAATCAGAGTGCAGTAAACAATCACAGACGGCACGTGGAAACACCGCGGGTGGAGGATATATAAAGTGTTTCCGGGGGAAAACAGAAAACATGCTGTCGTTGCCGTCATGCAGAAACAGAGAGATTTATCTCATTCCAAAGCACATGGTCATTGGCTTTCGGGTCAATGGGGGAAGCCTCAGTTTGTAAATAGTTGGCACACCACTAGGGTTAAAGTATATCGTGCAAGTGAGAACAGTGCTATCCAAAACGCGCGCCGAGGCATCTGTGGTGAACCACGGGCCATACATGACAGGGGAGGACGATGGTGCAGAGATGTGTACAGGCGAATAGACATCCAACTGTTAAGGAAGAGCCCACTAAGGGGGTCCAGTAGTGTCGCCTCAACGACCGTTGAGCGGAAGTTGCTGCGTATGGGCCTCCGCAGTAGGCATCTGGTTCATCCACCCATGCTGCTTGCTGTTCATCGACGACGGGGACTGGAATTTGTACGCCAGCATCGCCACTGGATGTCCATTGAGTAGCGATGGCCTCTTCAGATGAACCACGTTTTGTTGTCCATCGGACAGAAGGCCGTTGGCATGTAGGCGTGAAACTTCTGTAAAATCACCTGCAACAGCCGTAGGAGGGGTCCAGGCCGGAGGAGGGAACGTTATTCTGTGGGGGATGTTTTGTGGCACTACTTGGGCGATTTCGTCATTCTGGAAGACACACTGGATCAACCCAAACGTTCATCTGTCCTCAGGTCCGTGTGCACTCCGATATTCAGTTTGTGTTTCCTCGGTATGATCGTATCCACCAGTAGGACAGCGCAGCGTGTCACAAAGCTCTGTACAATGTTTAGTTCTTGTGCAATAAATATTGAAAGTGTTTCCGGACTTTAAGTACACCCTGTACAGTTCTGTATGAGGGTGCCAGTTACGGTTAAATGGGGTCCGGAACATAGCATGGTCTACTGTAGGCTATTAACGTTCTTAGATACGTGGCGAGTATAAGTGTACGAAGTCCGCCTCGCTAGCTGCTCGATAAGAGCGGCGGTTTTCTAACCGGAGGGGTCCGAGTTCTATTCCCTGCCGAGTCGGAGATTTCCTCCAATGGGGGATTGGGTGTTGTGTTGTCCCTACGCTCGTATCGTGATAATTGACTTTCCGCTATTGAGATGACTAAATGAATGGATGCCGAAAGCCAATAAACAGAAATAAAATAAAAAGTAAATGAAGGGAACCTCAAGGGAACACGTTCACATTTGAACGAGATCTATTTAGCGTTTTTTTTTCTTTTTCTAGCTAATTGGTAGCATTTGGAGGAGAAATAAAGTGCCTTCTGAGGGCTCAGTTGCCAATCGAGGTGACACACTTAATTGGGTGATTAAAAGAAATGGGGAATTGTAAGCATTAAATATTGTCATGATAAAATATTTTCAAATAATTTATGTTTGTCATTTAATAATAAAGTAAGATTGTATGGCATGGATGGATGGGAGACTCCGAAGGATAGGTTCATCGATTAATTGGAAAGATTTCATCATTTTTTGCGCCCACAGGCAGCTTTCCTTCGTGAAGTATGGGAGCTGAGTGAGTTAATTATATCTGTTAATAGGCGTGGGTAACTGTAATGGATGTGGGCGTAGCGTCGTGACGTGTTCATGCTGGGGATAATGAGAGCACCAAGGGACCTTCGGGCTTAACATCCCCGTCGACGGGCCGTTGGCCATCAACGGTGTCACATGCTCTCACTTTGTGAGACAATGAGAAGAGATATAGCATTGGATCCAGGACATTAACGCAAAGACTGGTAATCACCACCCTTCTCTCCCTTCTGCCTTAAGGCGCACACGGACGGTCGCCCTTCCAAGTAACAGCCTCACCTGACATTGCCTAACTTCACTAATGTGGCGGGAACCGGTTTATCGATCTCTACGTGGGAGTTAACTATTTAACAGTGAAAAAATATGCAATTTAAGAATACATAAAGTAGATTTATTTCTTGAAGATGATATCTTGCATATGAACTCCATTCTTGGGCAAACATTCCTTAATTCTCTTAGATAATTGTGTATGGTTCGAAGTATCATTTCAACAGGAATTTCAATAATTCCTTCTCGTGTCTCAGCTTTCAGTTCTTCTGTTGCAGTAGGTGTAATACGATACAGTTTGTTTGTAACCTGACCTCACAAGAAAAAAATCTCACGCTGATAGGAGATCTAGGAAGCTACGGAATATCATCCCTTTTCTCTAAATTATAAGGTTGCCAAAGAAATGACGTACAGTAGCCATAGATATTCATTCTGTGTGTGTGACACTGATCCTTCTTGCTGAACCAAGATATTGGCAATAGTACATTGTGGAACTGTGTGCAGTTTTTTGGCAGCAAAGGTTTCGAACATTCTCGTCCTCAAAAGAAAAAAAGAAAAAAAAAGACCGAGGCGTTCATAAAATGAAATGGAATAAAAACACATTGCACCATGCTTTTTCGTCTTACATTAAAACCAAAGACTTCCGTGCGTGGCCGTCCAATCTCACACCGCACGCCTATTGCTGATCTGCTGTGGGCTGCAAAAGTGTCAAGTAGACGATTCTGCAGACCTCCGGGGGATGTTGTGAACTGACATGTCCACGGCACTACAGCGTAATCGCAGCTATTGACTCAACCGTACAGCTGTTCTATTAGTCACCTACGTTTTTCTCGACTCCTAAGTCCACAGTCGTCAGCTTCTAGTTATTAAGTCTAAGGGACATGGATAATTGTAAGTATGTATCTGCCTTAAGATGAATTGTTCAAGGGCGTTAAGAAATCTCATTCTCTCGCCATTCAGAACATTTCCATACTTGAAACTTCCTGGCAGATTAAGGAAGGCAGTTCGGCGCTAGCGGCCGTGCGGAGCGGAGGTCCGATACTTCCGCCTGTGCGGCATGTGCGAGTGTTTGTTTACTTGTGGACTTAGTCTGCGCGCGGGCTAGTAACAACGATCATGGCGAACAAGTACAGGAAAACTACATTACGATTCAATTTCTGCAAAGACTACGAACGACCAAAGACTTTAGCAGTGGAACGATTCATTCGAGAGGAAGTCAAGATAACGCCAAACGATATTGTCGGAATTCACCTGTCCATCATTAGTCCCACGGTGTATGTTAAGATGGTAAATGATGCGGTGTGTGAGAAAATTCTACAGGCGACAAAAGCAGGTCTCCGATTTTGCCATAGTGACAGGAATGTCGGCACGGTAACTGTAGAACATCCTGGTCTGGGTGTACGGACAATACGTGTTTTTGAGCTGCCATTTGAGCTCCCGGCTGACGAAGTTATCGAGACTTTTAAGCCATACGGCACGGACATGGTCACAAGGCAGAACGCTAGACACAATTCGCCACGTACCCCGTTCTTAACGGAGTGTGACAGATTACTATTGATCTTCAGAAGCATGTACCGTCCTATCTGACAATTGGTGGTTGTCGGGCGGTGGTAGTTTACGATGGTCAACCAAGTACATGTTCTGGCTGTTACCAGGAGGGACACCTCAGGTCGAACTGTATGCAACGGCGGATTACGCAACTGCCTTCAGATGTGCGGGAGCCGTCGCCGGCGATGACAGTACTACCGTTCACCTATGCCAAAGCCCTCACTGCGTCCGCTGATGACCGACAGGACACAGCCCCGGTGGAAGATCAAGATGACACTCTCCGAAACCTTGTAGCAGACGTCTGGATGACAGAGGATGCTGCTCCATCGAACATACAAACTACGGCGACAACATCAGATGAGACCGAACTCCCACCAAGCACACCGATGGTACACGAAGCAGTTCCAGCCACTACGGATTCTTTTCCGTCTGGAACGCTCTCTGTGACGACAACATCAGGTTCGACCGAACTTCCACCAACTACAACGATGGGACTCGAAACACTTCCAGTTCCTACGGATGCTTTTCTGTCGGGCAGCCGTGATTCTCTACAATCTGAGGACACGGAAGGAAGATCACGCAAGCAACGTTCCCCGAAAAGGAGGAAACGGCGGCGTCGCACGACATCTCCTCGGCATGACTCTCCTTGCCCCAACGACGATGTGCCTGTGGACCAAGACGACACAACAGCCTCTACGAAACAGGATGAGGCAATGGAAACTGTTCGATCCGACCCGCAACGGTCTGTCACATTGACGATACCGGGACGTGGTGATGCTGAAGTGGAATCACAGCCAGTTGGCTCTCCAGATGCAGATGCTGTGACTAAGGACACGAATGTATCACTGCCTGAAAAGATATGGTATGACGATATTGAGGAGGCGCCGAACGTCATACAGAGGCAGCCGGCACTCACGAAGACGGCCTAATAATTGCTGAATTTGAAGGGAGAGGGGCGAGAGAACGTCTTCAAACTCAGCCCCCAGCGCCAATGCGGGGAGATGTTGCTGCGGCGCCTCGACAGAGTGGGATTCAACGCCATGCGAACCGTATTGCGACATTAAATATAAATGACGTGCTTTCACCGGCCAAAATACACCTACTGAAGGAAACGATTAGGGCATCTGATGTGGATATTGCTTTGCTGCAGGAAGTCCACATAGCTGCACTCCCATACATCGCAGGCTACCAATCCTATTCGTCACATGGAGATCACAATGGGAGTGGGGTGGCAGTTTACGTGCGAGATGGCTTCCCAGTGGAAAACGTGTGTTATCTTCCGTCGGCCAGGGGAATGGCTTTCACGACGCTTGGGACACGCATCATCAATCTTTATGCACCGTCGGGAAATAATCGGTGGCGGGACAGGGCGCGATTTTATGCAGAAGACATTGCCCCACTATTTCATGGACGTTATGAATGTGTAATAATTGGTGGAGATTTCAACTGTGTTCTCAGCTAGAAAGACCAATGGCCGCAAGCAAACATCAGCCAGGAGTTGCGAATCGTTATCAACGACCTTGTACTTAGTGACACGTGGGAATTACGACATGGAGATGCACCGGGATACACCTATGTGACAAGTCATTCGGCGACCTGATTAGATCGCATTTATATCTCAAGGGCTGATGCAAATGATGTCCAGGACGCGGAATGCTGACCATTGGCATTTTCCGATCACAGCGCTTACATCTGTACGGTGCTTCTTCCCCGTAGAGAGGTGTGGAACAGTAAGGCCCCGTGGAAACTAAACATTCAACATCTACATGATCCTGAATGCCGTCAACGGATCCTTGAGACATGGACGATGTGCGATCGAAAGGTTGGAAGGTATGCGACGATCCTTGATTGGTGGCTGACTTGTGCTAAACCGGAGCTTCGCCGTACGTTCATCTCATATAGCACGGAGATGGCAGGATGGCGCCGCCGTACGACCGAATTTTATTTTGCAGCACTGCGCGACCTGGATGATGATCCGCCGGGACAGGACATCTGGATCGAACGCAAAAGGATCAAAGCAAAACTAGTGGATTTAGCTCGGAAACATCTTCAAGGAATCATGGTGCGTGCCACATGTCACGATACGATAAGGCACGAAATTCCTTCCATGCACCACGTCGTGAATGAACGAAACCACCGACGACGCGCTTTGGTACGGGAATTAATTACCGGCGAAGACCGAAGAGTGACGCGTCAAGCGGACATTGTCTCTGCATTTGTCGACCATTACCAACAAATCTATCGGGAAGAAGCAGCCTCTGTCGATGACCTCGACCGTATAGCCACGTACGTCTCCCGTACACTGACGGTGGAAGCCACGGGAACCTTACTGGAAGCCATTAGCTGTGAGGACGTACATGATGCGATCGCACTAGGTGCGTTGAATCGGTCCCCAGGCATTGATGGGCTTCTTGCTGAATTTTATCGAGAATTTCGCAACGAAATGGCACCACGATGGACGGAAATGTACAACGAGATGTTAAATTCAGATGCGCCTATTCCACCGGCTTTTATGGAAGGCCTCTTGGTGCCAGTACATAAACCGAAGCCAGGAATAGCGGTCACACAATATCGCCCCATCACCCTGCTTAATGCCGACTATCGGTTGCTGGCGTCCCGATGTCGTATGTTAATTCGTAGCGTTCTCTCTCCAGAACAGACGACACCGGGTGGATCGGTGAATGTGCAAACAGCTACTGGCGAATGCCGTGGTGTGATAGCGCTGGCGGAGGAGTGCCGGCTTAAAGCGGCGATGGTGGCGGTTGATTTTGACAGTGCTTTTGATAAGGTGCGCCACAAATATCTGTACGCTGTAATGGAACAACTGGGATTTCCAGAGCGTTTTACTGGTCTCATTAGAAGGATTTACGGGGGCGCACAATCCTTGGTACAGGTTAATGGGCGTATAGCAGGGCCCATTCAAATTCGACGATCCATTCACCAGGGCTGCCCTCTTTCGAAGCTGCTGTTCGCGATAGCGTTGGAACTATTAATTGGGAGGCTACCAAATTCTCTTTCTGGGGTGGAACTACGGGGCTACACCTTCAAATGTCGTGCCTATGCGGACGACCTCCTGCTGCTCGTTCGTTCTGAGGAAGAGGTGAAGACGGTCCTTGAACTATTGTTGGACCACAGTGTGACGGCGGGTAGTGCAATGAACATGAATAAATCAGCGGCAATGCCGGTTGGAAGGGGCCTTACGCCGGAAGAAATCAGTCCGTTTCCTTACGTGCAACGATTCCGCTATAGACTTTACCTCATCTGTAAAACATACTGCGGCAGTTAACTACCGACGTATTTTACAGACAACACGTACCATGGTCCGACAACATCTCCTACGGCGCCTTGACCCTTTGCAGCGAGTCGAGTATCTGAACACTTATGTGGTTTCTCGAATGGTGCATGTTTCGCAGATCCTGCCCCTACCACTCACGCTCGGACGTCGACTTCAATCGGCACTAGGCTATTTTGTGATGATTGGATCGCCCCTCAAGGTGCGATACGCAACGCTCACGCTCCCTACAGACAGGGGAGGACTCGGACTTACGAATGTTCACTGCCGAGCGACGGCGCTCCTTCTAGCGACGATGTACAAGCAATGGCGTAGCGTGGGTGATTCCCTTACATCCCGCCTACTGGATCTCCTGGTTCCAGCGTCCCTCACACCTCCGGTGGCGGTGGGTAACATTACGACACATTTTGCGCATGTATCAACATTTATCGTGGAGCTTAGTTATATCAGAGACGAGCTTCCGCGCACGAGACCGCCATGTGCGAAGGATTTTTATGTTTGGCTGCTACGACGGATAAGTCGTAATGTCATTGAACTCAAACACCCCAGGTTGCATTGGCCGAAGATTTGGAGACATGTGCACCAAAAATTCCTTCCTACCTTCGTTCGGGCACTGTGGTTCTCTGTCGCCTGTGGCAAGTTCAACACCAACCAACGGCTCCATGCAATTGGACTAGCGGACACTCCACTGTGCCCGAAATGTCGCCAAGTGGATGACGACCATCACGGCTTAACTTGTATGGCGGTGGAGGACATCTGGCTCCTAGGAAGACAGATGGTGGCTTGCTACTTCCGTGTGACCCCGCAACATATTACACCTGCTTCCTTCTTACATCCCGAGAGTGACTACTTTCCGGCGACTAAATCACAGTCGATCATCTGGGTCAAAGGTTGGACGATCGCGTGCCTCTATGGGGATGCTGCCCAATCGCGACTTGACTTTTGGTATTTCTTGCAGCAAGCCCACAATGATGTTCATAGATGGTCACACTATCGGAAAACCTTTGCCAACTATCTTCAGGCAGTCTTCCTCGACCCCCCACGCAGTTGGGATGTGCCGGGTGCAGTCGGTGTGCACATTTGACAACTGATAATGAACCTCACGCTTCTCTCACCACTCAATATGTAATGCACATCCTATACCATGAAATGATCTACATATTCCTTTCAACAGAGTGATCTTTATTGAAAATAAATAAATAAAAAAAACAGCATCACTGTTCCTTTAAATTTGCAGAGGATGCATTTCATTCAGTGTTTGTGGCCTAGTTTTGTAGAATACCAATAAATAAATGATAAAAAAAAAAAAAATAAAAAAAGTGGTCAGTGCAAAAAAAAGTTGATAGAGCACTTGCCCGCGAAAGGCAAAGGTCCCGAGTTCGAGTCTCGGTCCGGCACACAGTTTTAATCTGCCAGGAAGTTTCATATCAGCGCACACTCCACTGCAGAGTGAAAATCTCATTTCCATACTTATTTTCATAAATGTCGATCTCCATAACAGCAGGAAGTCGAGTTTCTTTGTCTTCTTTAGAATGTGTAAGGTTTCCAAGTCTTCTTATATTTTCTTAAGGAAATGGCTTGTTTCGTAATAACGATTTGTTGCAGTTCCTCAATCTAAATGCGTATTTATGTTCCTTGGATCTGATCAAAAGTGTTCTTGCTGTCTGTCCAATATACTTTGCATCACAGGACGAGCACTGTATTTTATAATCTCCGTGCCTTTTTAACTTATTTATCTTTATAGGATGTCATTCTTCAGGTTACATCTCACTAGATTGTTTGTCTGGGGCGCTATTTTAGCACCGTTCGGTTTACAATTAAACTCCAGGGCTTTGCAGAAGCGTCAGCTTGATTCTCCTAAAGCCCACAGCAGGTCAGCAGTGTGTGGCGTAAGATGGGGACGGCCACCGACTGAGGTCGTTTATTTTAATGTAAGAAGAGGACGCTCAGTCCAGTGTGTATTTATTGAATTTTATTTAGTGAACACCACAATTATGTTCGTAGTTTCGTAGTCTTTTTAGCGTTTTAACCTCATGAGGTAAGTTTACGATGTAATGATGAGAGCATTGTCTCCCGAAAAGCTTTGTTGACGTATGTGTAGAATAAAAGCACGGCTGAATGCTGCTGTTTGTACACGTACACAAGATTCGTGGCTATGTAAATCATTAGAGTTGCATTTCTCTGCGCTTTAGCGTAGTTCGTGTTTAGCGCTGTTAATGGGGAATATCACAGGTGTGAAAAGCGTCAGAAGTGTAGTGATCACTTTGAAAGACACGAAGACGCCACAGAGTACTGGGACAGTATTATCAGCACCAGAAATTATCTGAAAGAGGCCTCATTCTGAATCTCCATTTGGACGGCTGGTATAATTGTACAACAGTCCCGTTTTGGACTGCACGGAAACGTCAGGGTAGGCATACTAGTCGAAGTTTCGCTCTGACTCCCACGAAAGAGGACCTCCGTATTGGGCACCAAGCACGTGCTAACCGCTTCACATCTCCGCGTGCCATCCGGGAACAATGGGCTCCCTGCAACATTCTGTATCATCCCGCGCTATAGGTCGAAGACTAGTGGTAGCCTGACTGACGAATTATCGTCGCATGCTTAGGGCGTCAAGAAACAATCGGTTACAATCGGCTTGACTGGGATGCATGGATTGCTGATGAATTGCGTCACATCGCGTTCAGTGCTGAACCACGTTTCCGCACTACCCCGGATGACCCTCGACGGCGATTTTGTCAGTGACCTTGGGAAAGGTCCCATAGTTCCAGCGTTATAACGAGACACAGCGGTATTTCTGCTGGCGTCATAGTATGGGAAGCCGTCAGGTATGACTGTCAGATTATCGCTGGTAGTGACTGAGGTACTCCGACGAAACAGCAGTTCGTCACGGACAGCCTGCGTCCTCGTGTGTTACTTCTCACGCTGCAGTATCGTGGTGCCATTTTTCAACATGTTCTTCCACACATCCACTCTGTGCACTGATTGCGTGATGTTGAGGTACTCCTGTGGCCATCGAGTTCCCCATATATGCTCCCGATAATACATGTCTAGGATCATTTCGAATGTCGACTCCGTCCCAGACCCAGTACCCAGGATATTAGGGACCAATTACAATAATTTTGGGCCAGCTTATCTCAGCAGGAAATGCAACAGCTGTACGACAACCTCCCCGGGGTACACATCCAGGCCAGGGGTGGTGCGACTTCATACGGGTAGGTTCTGTGTAAATACCACTCCGTTTTGTAATCACTGTTACAGCATCCCATACCCTATCAACATAGGAAGTTTTATTTCGTTTCCTCTTTCCCTTCTGCACGGTTCACTTTTTTGGTAAGCAGTTTACATACATTTGGCGTAGTAACTTTTAACTACTTATTTTTAACTGTCCTTAATGCATCTTTGCCGCCGGGAAAGACCACTCGGTCTAAGGCGCCATCTCACGGATTGGGCGGCCGCTCCTGCCGGAGGTTCGAGTCCTCCCTCGGACATGGATGTGTGTGTTGTCCTTAGCATAAGTTAGTTTAAGTAGTGTGTAAGTTTAGGGACCGATGACCTTAGGAATTCACACACATTTGAACATTTTGAATGCATAACTCTTGTCTCATTGTGGAGTGAAACCATACTTGTTTTTAACTAGAATCTCTATAGATTAAATGAACTACATTATGCGATTTAACAAAATTTTTCCCCTTGTCTCTGCTCCACTGTGTGTACAAAAGGTTCATTAAATGGAATTTGATGATATCTATGCTACGTTCTTTTCTCGGTCGATCTTAGCTGTCTCCCACATCTTAAGGAAGGCTTTAGACTGAAGTAACAAATTGTGGTTCAAATGGCTCTAAGCACTATAGGACTTAACATCTGAGGTCATCAGTCCCCTAGAACTACTTAAACCTAACTAATGACATCACATCCATGCCAGATGCGGGATTCGAACCTGCGACCGTAGCAGCAGTGCGGTTCCGGACTGAAGCGCCTAGAACCGCTCGGCCACAGCGGCCGGGTAACAAATAGTGGAACATACTGAATGCGTGACGTATAATTGAATTATGAGTGCTGCTTTCTTCTGGCATTTTAATGGTTCATTTTAGCATATCACGAATTTTCTGCTTCCTGAAATCTTTGTTACCTTACGTACTTGCAGATCTTGCTACGAAGATTGTTATTTTTGTATGGCGTATAACATTTTCGTCCTCTTTGTGTACTGGTATGAAGCATTCCAACATATGACATGTATTACAGTGTATCGTCTATGCTTAATGTCAAGGTTCCGTCTTGTTTTTCTACAGTCGTCAGGAAGGAGTGCGTGCTTCCTTTGTTCAGTGCAGAATAGACACTGCATTCCGTGGATTGTTTCTAGACGTGGAATTTTAAAGCTTCTTCCATGATCGTACTTTTTTAAATTAGCGCTGTGTGCTTACGAAGCACGTCTTTACGGTTATTTATTAATATCAAGTCCTTTTTTTTTATTCATTAATAAGATCACCTCGCAGCTTTAGCTTTTTCCCTACAGATTGTTAATGTGACTAGTCATTATGGGACTGTCCACATTTGCGGCTAAATTCTAGTGGTTCTTCAGTTCTGAGGACCTTCTTCCAAGGATTGTCTATAATTGTTTCGTAGTGTGTAACGAATCTATCTATCTATACCCTCTTCCTTCTCCACCGTCCTACACAGATCTCTGTCTGTGCTTTTTATAGCCATTATCGCAATTTGCTTTAGACTTTCCTATTCCAGTTCACTTGTGATCAAAATCATTAAGCTTTCTATTGTTCACTTTGAATTTAATGGTGTCTAACGCTATGACACCAAGGGAAAGTGATAGTTTTCCTATTTTAAAAGTAATTCTGTGAGCCAAACATCTTCTTTCTCCTAAGCATTCCCAGTTTGCAGTATTTTTATGAGTCAGTCCGTAGCCTTTCCTAGGCCTCTCGTAACAGAGGTCAGATGCATTTACCATATACACTACAGGCTATTATAATTGCTACACCATGAAAATGACGTGCTACAGACGCGAAATTTAACCGACGGGAAGAAGATGCTGTGATATGCAAATGATTAGCTTTTCAGAGCATTCATACAAGGTTGGCGCCGCTGGCGACACCTACAACGTGCTGACATGAGGAAAGTTCCTAACCGATTTCTCATACACAAACAGCAGTTGACCGGCGTTGCCTGGTGGAACGTTGTTGTGATGCCTCGTGTAAGTAGGAGAATGCGTACCATCACGTTTCCGACTTTGATAAAGGTGGGAATGTAGACAATCGCGATTGCGGTTTAACGTATCACGACATTGCTGCTCGCGTTAGTCGAAATCCAATGACTGTTAGCAGAATATGGAATCGGTGGATTCAGGAGGGTAATATGGAATGCCGTGGTGAATCCCAACGGCCTCATATCACTAGCAGTCGAGATGACAGGCGTCTTATCCGCATGGCTGTAACAGATCGTACAGCCACGTCTCGATCCCTGAGTCAATAGATCGGGACGTTTGCAAGACAACAACCTTCTGCACGAACAGTTCGACGACGTTTGCAGCAGCATGGACTATCAGCTCGGAGACCATGGCTGCGGTTACCCTTGACGCTGCATCACAGACAGGAGCGCCTGCGATGGTGTTCTCAACGACGAACCTGGGTGCACGAATGGCAAAACGTCATTTTTTCGGATGAATCCAGGTTCTGTTTACAGCATCATGGTGGTCGCATCCGTGTTTGGCGACATTGCGGTGAACGCACATTGGAAGCGTGTATTCGTCATCGCCATACTGGTGTATCACCCGGCGTGATGGTATGGGGTGTCATTGGTTACACGTCTCGGTCTCCTCTTGTTCGCACTGACGGCACTTTGAACAGTGGACGTTACATTTCAGATGTGTTACGACCCGTGGCTCTACCCTTCATTCGATCCCTGCGAAACCCTACATTTCAGCAGGATAATGCACGACTGCATGTTGCAGGTCCTGTACGAGCCTTTCAGGATACAGAAAATGTTCGACTGCTGCCCTGGCCAGCACATTCTTCAGATCTTTCACCCATTGAAAACGTCTGGTCAATGGTGGCCGAGCAACTGGCTCGTTACAATATGCCAGTCGCTACTCTTGATGAACTGTGGTATCGTGTGGAAGCTGCATGGGCAGCTGTACCTGTACACACCATCCAAGTTCTGTTTGACTCAATGCCCTGGCGTATCAAGGCCGTTATTACGGCCGGAGGTGGTTGTTCTGGGTACTGATTTCTCAGGATCTATGCACCCAAATTGCGTGAAAATGTAATCACATGTCAGTCCTAGTATAATTTATTTGTCCAATGAATATCCCACCATCTGTATTTCTTCTTGGTGTGGCAATTTTAATGGCCAGTAGTGTATTTACAATTTCATTTTCGTAGTGTCTAGCTGGAGTCAGCCCAAACAAATACTGCTGATCAAGTCTTTCACTCGATGTCCATTGTCAAAGGAAAGCGTCTGTTGGCTACGCGTTAAAGACAAAACGATTTTTAAACCGGAATTTTACGTGCCCATTCGATAGAACGGTCCCAGATTAGTGTAGTGCAATATCAGTTTTATCGATATGCGTTAACCAAGATTGTTAAGCACGAAGAATAATGGGTGCTGTAGCAGCAGTCGTTACCCAGTTTGTCCCGTCTCGTGTGCCGACCTGCCCCGCGCCTGTTGGTCATACTCTTTTCTGTCCCATTCATCCATTAAAGTCACCGTCTTTCTCTGCGCCTTCTGTATGCCAGTCCATATACAAATGTATTTTAGGGGATTCTTTCTTGTCCCATTCTCATTAGGTCGCCAGATCATGAAAGTTATTTGCGTTCTATTTCTTCCACTACGGTGTCTTTCTTGGGTTTTATTTCCCCTACATCCTCGTTGGATCTATGTTCCAAACTTGAGATTCTCGATGGTGTCTCGAAATGATGCTAGCACCTTAAAGTTTTTAGTGATTCTTCGCCGTAATCGTCCAGCACTCCGAAACATATAAGTAATGATTTTGTACATATTCAATTTCGTTTCTAGTCCGATTTTTGTGGAACACGAAATGAAGTTTTGATATTGTTCTCATTTCTGATCTCAACCTAACTCTCATCTTCACATATTACATCCTTATGAATTATTCTCCCCAGATACGTATAGCTTTCGCAATTACTGAAAATTACATTGTCTGATAATCAAGATCTACCGATTGTCGTCTGCTTTTTGTGCTACTTCAGTTTCCATTTGCTATTATAGGAGACATCGTCTTAATAAGTTGCAGCAATCCATTGGTGCCGGCCGCGGTGGACATGCGGTTCTAGGCGCTCTAGTCCGGAACCGTGCGACTGCTACGGTCGCAGGTTCGAATCCTGCCTCGGGCATGGATGTGTGTGATGTCCTTAGGTTAGTTAGGTTTAAGTAATTCTAAGTTCTGGGGGACTGATGACCTCCGATGTTAAGTCCCATAGTGCTCATCTCCGAATAAATGGGTATACGTGCTGTTATCTTCTAACTGAATTTCCCATTCTACGGCATTTGTTTACACAGTTCTATGCGATTTGTAGATATAATCCGAATAACAAGCGAGATATACAGTAGCCCTGTCTCAATCCTTTATTTACTTCAAATGGGTTACAGTTGACAGATATCACTGTTTCATCCAAATATTTATGTCATACATACTTCTTATACTGTATATGACTGGGCATTGTCACATAGTCCCAGAACCTCCAACGCCTTGGTAGTGAGACGTTGTCACAATGTTTCTCGAGGTTTGTGAATACTAACTGTGTTTCTAAATTTCTCCCAGATTATTTTTTATCAACTAGCGTATGGAGAATATGTTATCAGTACACGATTTGACTGCTATAAACCGGATCGATATTTCGATATCTCAAATTTCTGCTTCAATGCTGTTTCTCAAAATCTGAGCACATAGCCTTCCTAACTAAATGTTTACGCTAATTCCCCTGTCTATTTACGCAAGAATGGATGCATTTCACACAGTAGCCAGACAGGCGTGCGCGCGCACTCGCATTCACACACACACACGTACACACACACACACACACACACACACACACACCCACACCCACACACACACACACACACACACACACACACACACATCCACCATGTTTTTTGTCTGCTACATCTGCGTTTTGGCGAATCCTACCAGCTTTTCTACGAATTTCCTGATATTATTTCTATCAATTTACCTATTTTGCAGCCACTTTCGCCAGTTTCCAGATTTGCACCACTCGACTAACATTTTGCAGACTACTTAATGGCACCATTATTTTTTGCTATCGAAGTAACTTACCGCAGCAGTATATACAACATACATATGGATCTACTGAATACGTACGGTGTATACATTGTATGGGAGTGCATATGTGGTATCAATAGGGGATGGGAGAAATAACAATATATTTTTGTTTATTTACATATTCAGCCCTAGATCTATTTACATATATGCCTTTATTTACTATCATTACATTGTGGCCTAGTATTTCGCCAACAGCTGCCTTCTACAAGCCTGCCAATTCACCCTGTACTGCATCGAGACCAATAGGTATGAGCTTTTACCAAGCTGGTAGGTTCAACACTGGGGGAAAACAGGCATTGATACATTGATACATTGCTCCATTTGGTCTACATTTTCACTGTTGTTGTACAAATATTAAACAGGTTCATAGTATATCTCTCTCACATGTGGACACCAATGGCACAATCTCTTGTAATCGATCAAGAATAATACAGTTCCTTATGTTTCGCAGGAATCGACGTGTTCACATACATGCCAATTTCTTTTTGGAAGGTGTAACTGCGTATATGGTCTTTTCTATTAATTTTACCAGTTTCCACTTTGACGACCTATTAAATTGCCAAATTTATCAATTTACAGATTAGGCAGCACTCGACTAACCTTTTTTTTAAAAGATTATGCCATGAGGTCTTTATTTTTTTTGTACTGTCGAAATAACTTAACCCCTACTTATGTGCAATGAATGAGTGGTGTATGTTGACACGTGTATGATGTGTTTTGGCGGCGCAAAGACTGTTCCATTAAGTTTCGGGTGTGCAGCCGCGGCTGCACACCCGAAACTTAATGGAGCGTTTATGATGTATTTGTGATATATTTGTGACGTAATTATAGCATAATTGTGGTGTAACTGCAACGCCACGATGCTGAGTTACCAACTATACAACCATTTCACCAATTTCCAGAGTTGACCCCCAACCAAACTGACAATTTTTTCCTTTCTTACCAGTTTGCCTCCTTTACACACAATACGACAGATTTCTTAATTTTGTGTCACTCGGCTAACATTTTGTAGATTGTGCTATGCCGTCATTATTATGTACTGTCAAAATGTCTTACCTCGATATTTTTTTTATTCACTTTTCTCTTGCAGTGGCTGATCTCATTCCAGAGCAGAGGTTTCGAATGGAGAGCAGGATTGTACGATAGATAAATAATACAAGTCCTTTTTGAGCATTAATTAACTATGGACATTTATGTGACATTACGCTGGTGTGTGTCATATGTGAGATGCTGGTATTAGACCAACGTGATACTTGTGCATAACAGAAGTGTGATATCGGAAATAACTTGTGATAATAAATACAGCAACACTGCACTAGAATGGAGACCATATTGCTCGAAAGCAGTGTGAGACTCTTGATCCTTGAAGTACAGACAGCAACTACGACATTCTCACAATCAAATTAAAATTTCTTGAAATGTGTGGAGCTTCCATGCAATTGGCACACAGGACAAAACGTTGACGAGCGTGGTCGCGGAGCGTCGGAGGGAGGGGGGGGGGGGGGCGGTGTGTTTGGAGGATTTTGGGTGAGATGTGGGGGCATTGGGACTTGGGGATGGGTGAGGGTGGAAGTTGGTGGCCTTCACAGAGCAATGACGCCATAGTGTCAGGATTTCCAGAATGGCCTTGGTGCCCGTGACCGGACTTGATAAGTTCTGACGGATGCTGAGTTGACCAATACTGGTAGAGATCCCCTACTTTCATTAATAAATCGTCTTCTTCGAGAGAATTCATAATCTTTGAACACACTACATGTTCCAAAATCCTACTGCAAATCGTCTTAGTGATACGGGTCTGTAATTAAGTGAACTACTGTTACTTCCTATTTTGAGTATTGGTGTGACATGAACTACTTTCCAGTCTTTATGTAGTGAACTTTCGTCGAATTGGCTGTTGTATGTGATTGCCAAGAATGGAATTATTATATCAGCATACTCTGAAAAGAACCTGATTGGTGTACATATATTAACATTGGTGTATGGATGACAGTGATAACAAGCGTTTTATATCAGTGCCTAGTATATCAAAGACTATCTCTCACCAATTTTACTACACTCTCATTTGAACGGTACAAAACCGAAGCAAAGCACACTCTCACCACTATCAGTGTTGTACTCAGCGCTATGAATGTGAACGCAGATCTGCAGAGTACGGCCACAAGAGTGTGTGAATGAGAGGACTGCAATATGTCAGTCCTTTCCGCCTACTTTTGAGAAGTCGGACGCTTGTGTTATTTTTCCTTAATTTTCTGTGTTTCCCTTTCTGTCTTCCTTGCTCTTCTTCCTATGGTTTGCCTGTTCTATCTGTGGACTCGCGAAACGTGCCAGATCTATTGTCAACAACAACAAAGATCAGCTTTTTAATGGGTTACGTTTGCCTGCCTGGTTAGTTTTCAGTAGCTGGTCAGGACACAAGTCAATCGGCAGTGGATAGCCGCTGAGGAGCGTCCCGTGTTAAGCATAGCTTGTAATTTACAGAATTCCTTGCCATTAACGAGACTCTTAGTTTGCATGCCTCTTCACTCTTCGGAACTCTCGCCAGGTGGTATAGCGATCAGTACCCCATTGCTCGTCGAGCTAGCAGGTTGTTCTTACTTCCGCTCGTACCATAACGTCGCGTGTGTTGAACTTGTATGTACTCAGTCTGGTGCAGGTGTCGCATCGTTCTTGCCTTGCGGAGTTTGTTGTTGGTTCGTTCCCAGGCCCCACATTCTCTGCCAGCGCCATAACGTCTGTTTTTTTAAATTACATTTGATCAGATAGATACTGCTTATTTTGATTCTGATTTGTATGCATTTTTTGCGAAGTTCCCAGATCCCTTGCAAGTAGACTGGCTTTTCTCTCTGGCTGTTTCTCAGATGATGTTCACACACCGTGATGGTTCCGTTAGCCCAGTCCTTCTTGCAATGCGGCGATCGAGTACCTTCCACACGAGGTGGATAACTTATTTCCTTTTGGAATCGTTCGACATGTCCGCCGGGAACGTTGGTCTGCACAACATCGCTTGCAATGTGACAGCGGTATCCGAACTGCAGAGATATGTATTCAAAAGAATATTCCTTCACACTTCAATAGTTGTGGTTATGGGATTCATGTTACGTACGAAGGACACGAAAGTACCTGCTTCATTTGTAGTGAAAGTGGTCATCTCAGATCAGATTATCCTCGTCGTCCTATCGAAAACGACGTCCATTGACAGTAGCTGAATTAGTGTCTTCGCAATGTGCTATTAGCACTTTTCAGGCTTTAGAGGTCGTTGGGGAGTTATCAGCTCCCACTGCGTGACTTTCCGCCGTTACCGACACCTTCAGATGCGGCTCCTGCTGCCGTTAAAGCGCCGGCACCGGTAGCACAGTTTAAATGCCAGCGTACTCATGACCGTGAAGATTTTGAAGTCAACCGCTCCCAATCTCGCCTCCTCGAGAAGGTGATGGTGGAGAGTGCTTGTTCCAGTGGTGATACTTTGAAGCTTATGTAAATTACCGTTCTTATTTCGCCATTTCCCAGTCCTGTTGACGTCGAAATGAATGTTGCATGTTGCTCTCTCTCCTCCACCAGTAGAAACGTCTATTCCTTTGGGTTCCGATGATTAAAAGGAGACATCATCTGCTGTTCTGTCTTTACAGCCGGCATGAGTGGCCGTGCGGTTCTAGGCGCTACAGTCTGGAGCCGAGCGACCGCTACGGTCGCAGGTCCGAATCCTGCCTCGGGCATGGATGTGTGTGATGGCCTTAGGTTAGTTAGGTTTAATTAGTTCTAAGTTCTAGGCGACTGATGACCTCAGAAGTTAAGTCGCATAGTGCTCAGAGCCATTTGAACCATTTTTCTGTCTTTACAGAGTGCAATACCATCCACTTCTCACTATGATGTAGTGGCGGAACAGGTTACTACGGATTCTTTTCCTGGTAGTCAGATCACGCAGACAGCGTTAGGGGCTGTATTTCTCTCCTCTTGATCTGATGATGATCATCGCTCCCAGTTCTGTTTGTCGCATTACGTTGAGTAGAGTGTTGACGCGTCCGCACCCTCCCACAGCACCTCACCTGCAGCGGATCTTTTTGAGCCCATTACTGTCCTGAGTGAAGGAGTTCTGTTGTCACGGAGTGGCGTGAAACAACGTTTTCAACTGGAACATGCGGCTACGCACCGAAGAAAATAAAGAATAGAATCTGCACTTTCCGGTAGGGAGGATTGAAACTCTGTACCTTCGTCTCCACCATCTGCCGGTGTCGTGGAGCGCAGGACGTGAGGCGTAAATTCTACGTCATCCACAGCAGCATTAACTGTCGCTGTATCGACCTGCCAAGAGCTACACACATGGAATTCCATCTCACGAACTGACATCCGGCACCCATAGATCACAAAGCATGCACGTTTGCATGCCAGTATACAGTTTTTTGGCAGGTAACACCAGTTATTAACGTACGAGAATATCGCATTCGCACCGAGCGCGGTGACGCAGTGGTTAGCACACTGGACTCGCATTCTGGAGGACGACGGTTCAATTCCCGCGTCCGGCGATCCTGATTTAGGTTTCAGTGATTTCCCTAAATCGCTCCAGGCAAATGCCAGGATCGTTCCTTTGAAAGGGCCTTCCCCATCCTTCCCTAATACACTGAGACCGATGACCTCGCTGTTTAGTCCCGACGTTACATTAATATGTGCTCTAGGAACGTTAATCACTTAAATATGTTACCTAGACATTGTACTCTCGAAATTTCATTACTCTACATTAACTATTTTAGGTGTTACTATTTTGATGAGTGTCATCTACTCAGATCAGCGGCTGTATGAATAGTTTGGCTATGCTCAGGATGCGGAGAGTGGCGAGAATTTGCCGCCCTTCCCTGCTCGAGAGCCGCCGGTGCGCCTGGTTCACAAAGGACGGGAGACCTCGACGGCCACGCCTTGCCGGCGCTGGAGGCTAACGGTAAGCGGCATTACGCTGGACGCCGTAACTGCTGCAAGGCCGGCAGCTGAGGTCCGGGCTTTGTCCAGGCAGTTCAGGCCCGGCCAGAACCTGTTCTCCAGAAAAGGCGCCGCTGCTAACGCGGAACTGCCCGCCGCTCCCTCTCTCCTGCTCTCCACCAGGCGACTAAACATGAGCGCCCCTCGCAGCTGCTCTTGTCTTATTAAGAAGTCAAAGACATGCTCCTTATACGCTCATATTTTCGGATTGTACAATGCACCTGGACTTTAGAATAAACCAAAAGAAGATGAAAGCATTAAGGGGCAGAAGAAACGAGACTTGCGAGCTGGGAACCACTTAGTGGAGAAAATGGAAGGCTTCCGATATCTTGGGAGCCTAATAATATAACACTGACGAATCGTGAAGGACGTGGCAACAGAGTGCCACAGACAAAGAGAGCACTGCTCACCAAATGTAGTATACTAGCATCAAACTAAGACTTGTCATTGCACACAGCTTTAAGTAAGTAAATTTCAAATGTTCGATTGCGGCGTATGGAAAGCGTTCCGTTATGAGACTTCTGCAGGTATACAACGAATCGTCCATCTAATAAGACCCATAAGGTAATATATTTTCATGTTAAGACCCTCATTAATGTTGTGCACCTGTAATTCTTTTGGCTTGAATTCCTAACGGACCAAACTGCTCAGCTTCTACTAAAACTAAAACTACTTAAACTAACTTAAAGTAACTTATGCTAAGAACAACACAGACACCCATGTCCGAGGGAGGACTCGAACCTCCGGCGGGAGGGGCCGTGCAATCCATGACGTAGCGCCATATACCGCGCAGCCAATCCGCGTGGCCGGCCGGTGTGGCCGTGCGGTTAAAGGCGCTTCAGTCTGGAACCGCGTGACCGCTACGGTCGCAGGTTCGAATCCTGCCTCGGGCATGGATGTGTGTGATGTCCTTAGGTTAGTTAGGTTTAATTAGTTCTACGTTCTAGGCGACTGATGACCTCAGAAGTTAAGTCGCATAGTGCTCAGAGCCAGCCAATCCGCGTGGCCCTTACGAGAGCAATGCTGTTGGCAGAAAATTGGAACAGGTTATGAATGTCTCAGTACAGTATATCACTTCACAAATTCATTTCACTTAATTGTTATTTACCAATGGAGACGAATTTAAATATTGATGTTGCTAGAGTGTTTGATTCTTAGACGCCAAATTTACCTAGTTATTAGTGCAGTAGCTATCACCTGATAACATTTCCCTCGGGCTACGTGCCATTTTCCTGTACGTAGACCACTCATCGCGCCTTTAGTGCGTGTTTCTAATTTTATTCTTTCATTGCCACCATATTTAAAGTTAGATATTTTAAATTGGTGACTGTTGTACGGCATTTTTCAAGTGTGGATATCTGGATCACTTTTCGAAATTACTTAACATTCTCCTGTTGCGATTCTTAAGTTTGACATTACGTTCAAAGGCGTCTACGTCCTTCCTCTTCAACGGTCTAAAAGTGTGGTGCCCTACGAATCACCCTCGGGCTCGAAGACGCTTCAAGAAGCAAGGTATCCTCACATGCGACAGTAAGGACAAAGCTCAGAAGCTCATGTGACGTGTCAGGTGGGTTAATGATGTCACATCAGCACAAAATTTCACAAGAATTCTGCCGAACGCCACCGTGAACTCGTCACATGATGGGCAGTTCTTTGCAGCTCCTCTTTTGACGTCTCGACAATGGAGGTCAGGACTTCGACCCACGGCGTTGAAATCACGTGGCTTTTTTGACACACCGCCGCTCAGGATAGATACGAAACGGCCTCATGTATGGTATGTTTATTTGTCTCATAACGCGCGTAACCTAAATCATTTGATTCAGATACAGGAGACATGCCAAATAGTGGTAAAATTTCACCCTAAACAAAGAACAGCTGATGTTAACGAACAGCATAATAACAACAATAATACAATTTTGTTATACACACATAAGATAAAATCTTACACCTAGTTACCCCTTGCTCAAATTATCATTGCATCCGCTATGAAGTCTTCTATTGGATTGTAGCATTTCTCCCGCAGTACCTTCAGCAGCTTCATTTTTAAAATTTATAGCTTCGTATTAAATACGTTTTTGCCCATTGTTGTATATTGTCATCCTCATATACTGTGGCGTCAAAGAACCCACCTATTTCCTTCGGGCGCTGGTTCCCACACTATTTCTCGGTCGAAAACGACAGTTCACACTGCGGTGAGCAAGAAGGCGTCGTTCTTGATAAACCTTTCATACCGCTGACACGTTTCAGCCCTCCTGAAGGTCATTTTGCGGCTATATCTCGAATGAATGTGAGTAATAGCGTAAGGACAGCACGAGCACAATTTTGATATGCAAATTAATTTAATTGTTCAATTAATTACTCCCATCACTACCACCCCCACCCACACACACGATCAGCACGATCACCCCGGATAATTGCATCAGTTTCCCTTATCCAAAATATGGGACCCCACCAGTTTCCCCTCCCTACTTCTCCAGCACCTACCTGCCCGCATCTTGTGGTCGTGCGGTAGCGTTCTCGCTTCCCGCGCCCGGGTTCCCGGGTTCGATTCCCGGCGGGGTCAGGGATTTTCTCTGCCTCGTGATGGCTGGGTGTCGTGTGATGTCCTTAGGTTAGTTAGGTTTAAGTAGTTCTAAGTTCTAGGGGACTGATGACCATAGATGTTAAGTCCCATAGTACTCAGAGCCATTTGAACCATTTTCTTTTCCAGCACCTACCCTATTGGTGGGAATATCTAATTTCCGCTTGAATTTCAAATTTTGGCGAGAATTTCTTAGTCGCAGGGATGTGCTGATGTCACACCCTAGCCCCCCCCCCCCCCACCGGTTCAAATGTTTCAAATGGCTCTGATGGGACTTAACGTCTTAGATCATCAGTCCCCTAGAACTTAGAACTGCTTGAACCTAACTAACCTTAAAACATCACACACATCCATGCCCGAGGCAGGATTCGAATCTGCGACCGCAGCAGTCCCATGGTTCCGGACTGCAGCGCCTAGAACCGCACGGCCACTGCGGCCGGCATCCGGAAGTAGGTGAGAGATTAAAATGGTTGTGCTTCTTCTGGTGCTCGAACGTAGTCTTTCTGGTTGGAAAACTCGCGAGAATCCCCCAACGCATGGAAACTGTCCAGATGCAGAAGAGGTAAGTTAGATTAGTGTAGCTTATTTATTTTTAGTTGGGAAACTAAAGTAAAGATCGGTTCTATTTACGTAATTTATCATATAGATGGGTTCTAATTAGACAACTGTATGCATATCGCTACACCAGGCGTGCCTAAAATCGCAATACAGCTCAAAAATTGATTTCATTCAACTGGTGTTATCTTGCTGGAAAAAAATATCACGATACCACTCGAAACTAGTGGCAGACCATACTCAAACTCTACCATTCACCTACAAGCTATGACGGGAAATACACTGAACTGACGAGATGCTGGCGTTAGGCAGAGTGGAATTTAACAAGTGTGTTACTTGTAAGCATACAGCTGAGGACTGTATCTGTCGGTGTTTGCTGTCAGAGATCGCTGCTGATCCTCCCCCCCAAATGCATTGCTCGACAGTCATCATGGCAATCAATCTCTCTTGGCAAAGAGGCCAATGACGCTACCATAACAAATGGAAAATGCTTCACTGTTCTAATTACACATAGAAATTGTCGTGAAATAGACCAGCACTCACAGTCACTGGGTCATCATGGAGTACATGTACTGAGGAACTGGGGACAATCGTCATCCCAAAAGATTAGATCAGGAGAGATGACTGCCAGTTGCAGCTGTGCCTCCTTGATGGGTACTCAGCAACTAACCATCTCAGAAGCAGTCTTACCCTCGCCCATACCATCCCTCACCCCCACCTCTACTCACTGTAGGTATAGATAGAGGCTTCTTCTATCTAGACACGGTTGGACCACAAAGAGAACATTATTATGGCATAGATACGTCTCCAGTGTGTGTAAATCACTTGCAGATAGACAAGAAGTGGATGCTTCGTGCAGTGTATTAAAAGTATTTCTCAGAAAGACTGAACCCCGTGGAACAACAACGAAATTTTGGTGAATTCACTTTCTCAGAAGTCTGCTGTATGGAGAACAGGCAGCTACCACCACCTATGCTGACCACAAACCGTGTACCCTCCCCCTCCCCAACCCCCACTGTATCTGTAAGCAGAGTCCCCAATCAAACTGTATCATACCGCCATACTGCCAGCGGATGAGTTGGCACGACATGTATGGCATTTGGCCCACCTTGGGGTGATGGTCCACGCATCAGTCTTTCGCCAACACAAATGGCTGAATCGCCAATTAAATAATGTGAGATAAATGAGGCCTGCCACAAAAAGTGCAACTTGCTTGTTCATTTAAAACGTAGTCAAACGCACTGTTCATCTTCAGCCTCTAAACACACCGCCCCATGGTCGGAGTGCAGTTGTGTCGGTGACCACATAGAGTAGATGCATCCCTGGCGCCTCCAGTAGGCCTGCCACTTTGCGATGGAGAATACTTTTATTTAACATCAACGCACCTCTTATAAGCGAGCATCTATTAAATAGGAAGACACAGTTATGACAATAATAAATGTCCTCTTTCCATGAAAATAGGTTCAGTCCGTCTCGTTTCAGTTTTATGAGCACAATAGTTGTAGATGTTTTACGTTTGACTGCAGGATACTATTAGATTCTCATTATTTTGCAGCACCCAACAAAGTGGAAAAAAAAGACAGCACCGCTGTCGATTACGGAAGACCAAAGTGCTGAGGTCGGGCTACACACCCATTATACATGTCCTCACTGCATGAAACTGGGAAAAAAACTTTCAGTATTTTGCAGCAAAAACTACCGATCATTGCAAAATGTCCTGATTATTTCCAATCCATCACTGGATTAAAGAAAAAATTAGAATTTAAGCTCCAAAGATAAAACATCCATGTTCAGCAATATCTTTCAGTTTGATGGACAAATTAAACGACGTTACAGCTTCTCACAGATTAAAATCAGCGTCTATAAATAAAATGTCTTGCACGTGTGTCTTACAAATATTTCAGGCACATGAAATAACATTACAGAATATAGCCTTTCATGCCATTTGCTCAAATGCCGAAAAACACTCAATCACTTTATGTTCGACAACAACAAGCTGTAATTCGAGAGGATGTTGCTGTTTTGTACAGTATGGTAGGTCACATTTTACAAATGTGACGCTATATCACAATGGCATTTATGAAACAAATTGTGAGAGAGTGTATTGTACTGGCACCTCCTATAAGATTTTACTGTGTCTCTCTCTTCCAATAAATCAAAAAACAAACACTGCCTGTGTGTTGACATCGAGCATATGTATCGCTCCATTGGAGCACAGAGTCAGTGATCGAAGTTGCTAGTACTGACCTGTATAAAGTTTTTCTGACTGTACTAGAGGGCAATGTCCAATAGACTATCAGTCACAAGACAGGGTTCCTGTATTGGTCTTTCATAAGCAACTCAATACATTATTTTTTCACCTGTAAAACATCTAAGCAGTGTGTGACTACAGCTTTGTACACTGCCATACACTCTGTTTTTCTACCATGACTTTGAGGTCTGTGTAAAGTGCTAAACTGACATTAACACGTTTCGATCCACTGGCTCTCACAGGAAGCTCAAAGCATGGTGTAAACTATGCTGCTCTCACAACAGGATGGTAGAAATAAAACACAGAGGTGATGTTTCTCATTGACAGAAATGTAGAAGACATTGCAACATGAGGAAATTGGGAGAGTTGGCATCATTGTAGAGCGTTTCCAATAGCTATCTGAAGGTGATGTCACAGTGTTCCATTTCCAAGAGCATAGTCTCCTCATTTTGCAGTCATGAACGTGATTACTGTTCCACATGAGGTAGTAGAAATGTAAAGAGGTACTGTTATCATGTTGGTGAAAAAATTTGGAGGGTATTGCTGCATATGAAAATAGGACGAGTCTCCAGCATTGAGGAATGCTTCCAAATAACTGTTTGAATGTGATGACCTCTATATTCAATCCCATGCCCACAGTGACAAGTTGCAGATACCCAGTGTTCCGTAAAGGCTCTCCCCATCTCAACAGCGTGGTGTCGGTCAATCATTATGTGGCAGTCAACAGCGTACCAGTAGATGGATTGGAAAGACAGCGTTGATATGGGGCGATATGCACCGCAGTTGACAGCACGATAAATTTTAGCAATTTTACCAGTTGTTCTGCAATTTCAATACCAGAAAATGACACACCAGAATGCTCCCCAATTTCTGTATCACCGCTAAGTCAACCCTAAACTACCATGCAACTTGTATATATAAGATTGCGATTGCAGATAAAGGGCTGCGCTGCACGGCCATTCATTCATATGCACCAAAGTATATCAGTTGTTGCGTAAAATCAACGCCAGACAATGAATGGCTCCCAATTTTTGTATCATCGATAAATCACTGTTCCACCACTTTGCATGTAGCAGATATTGGTTTGCAAATGTAGAGAGATGACTGTGGAGTACATCCATTTGATCATACGCACCAAAGTATGCCAAAAGCGTCCTACATCGACGGAATTACGTTATCTACATCTTTCCAGAACATTGATCATACTGCAGAATTTACGACTACGACTGGCCACCTTTCTTTGTGTGGTTGGGCGTCAAGGAGTATACTCAAATTAGTAGGATAAAGTCGTAGATTGACAGACCACTCCCATATTATCCTTGACCAATCCTCCGTGCAACACGATCGGAAGTTAATTCTCAAACTGAGGATCCTACACTCAGTACATTCCGCGTCTCGTGATGGAATAGGACAAGCTGTGTCGATAAGTGTTGTTCAGGAATGACTGTTTCTTACCAGTCTTACACACGGCAGACATCCAATAGCACAAGATCTCTTCAGATGCTTGCATCTCGAGGATTGTAGCACCCCTCATCGATGTGTAGTAGTCAAGAAACTGCTGCAGTGATATAACAGACGGTTAAGAAGAAACATGTGGTTTATACATGACGGAGCTCCAGACGGATGGAATTTGAATCATTACACGTAAATCAACTGTGCTATCCTTTCTGAAGCATTATTCCACTGTTTGGAGTCAGTACGAAGAGTGTACCGGCATGTGAGAAATGATTGTAGAGCATAATCACACACTCCTGTGGCTACAAGGTTCTGTACCTAAAAATGCTACATTTTTAAAGCCATATGATTCTCGAAGTATTAGAAATGCAGAAGACGATTTCCAACATCAGACATACCACTCCTCGCAAGTGTCCTACAATAATCACTACGGACACAAATGTTAAAATTATAAAACTACTTCCTTCTACACTAATCTGGTGTGCTAGGAAGGAATCGTGAGTGTATAACTGCAGGACGAGCTGCTTATTAACCAACCGGAACGAAGTCAGGAGACTGCTGTTCTGTCTCTTAGGAATTTAAACGATGTCATACGTCTATTTAAGTCGGAAATCTATGAACCCTCAATCACATTTCCCCCATCAGCTGTGCTTATTACTGGTAGTAGCAGCGGTATTGACGGACACGGCTATGTCTCACTAGGAAACAGAGCTAGGAAAAAACGACATGAATATTTTGAATACTCGATACATTGAGTTACCCCCTCGCCCTACTACACGAAAATGCACTCAAAGAAGCAGAAATTTCTTATAAGGGAGTAAGTATCACGATGAGTAGCCAAAGTAGGTGTAACTGTTTTATTGCTCTTTACCGTAGCATCTCCATGGCTCTGATAGCATTCCTTTTGCACAAAGATATCCTGGTCTGATGTCAGACAGTTTTGCTCATGTATAGGGTAATATAGCAATTTCTTCATAACACCATGTCTCTCGAGTACACCCACCTCACGCCATTAAAGGTGATATATGTGGCATCGGTCCACTCTGCTACATATTAGTCTAGGGAATGGCTGAGGTCTGATTAACGCATTGGCTCTTCTCTTTAATACTTAAGAAATAACATTGCTGTTGAGAACCAACCGCAATTCGGTAACATCTATATTCGAATATATGTGTGACAATACATTTCTGGATTGGGATACATATGTTTCGCATGCTTTAATCTAGCACGTTTGTTGAGGTATGTGTTAAAGCCGAACGCAGAAGGAGCATAATTTTTAAGCTTTTCTCGGTCTTGAGTGCCCAGGTACTCCAAACCACCTCATTTGTCGCAGTTCACTGTATTTTGCCTCTAATGTTATGTTTTCTCAGTCATTTTCAGTAATTTGGCAAGTTTTTCTGCGATTTTACATATTTCGTTGTATTTCCCTCAATTGTTTGTATTTCCCAACAATTTTTCGTAATTATACATGGTTTTCCGTGATGTTAACAGATTTTATGTCTTTTTTCACATTTTTCCTATAGTTTCCCGTATGTCTATGGGCATACTGCTGACATACCCATGCGTTGTTTACCTTATACGAGTGTCATATACACCAGCCTCCTAAAATATCCTATGAATTCCCCTCCCTCCTATGATTTACATGCATGCATTTTGGATTGGAAGATTATGAAAACTATAGTAACACTCGCCCCGTACCTAGATGAGATGAGGCTTAGAGAGTATTGCAGATTGGACACTCGAAGTCTGGAAGGAAATCTGTGTACTGCTATGTCACATCAGACAGCTTGTCTGCAGAGTCGGTGCTTTATTTAATTTGGTTGGTAAACTAAAATAAAAATCGGTCCTAATTATGTAATTAATCATAAAGATCAGTAGTAATCACAGAACTATATGTATAGCGTTACAAAAGAGTGCCTAAAATTGCAATGCAGCTCAAAAACTGATGTCATTCGACTGGTGTTGTCTTGATGGGAAAAAGTTTCACAATACCACTCGAAACTAGTGGCAGGCGTACGCAAAGCTGTCAAGAAAAAGGGTGGAGTGGAATGTACTATCTTTATTTTTTCGACGGTAAATCGGTGCAGGTTTGGTGATAAAGGCAGGCCTATTGCTTTTGCATCAAAAGTGTTGTCCAAAGCTCCGTGTAGCTCAGTGTAACTATTCACAAATTGAAAAAGAGGCGTTGGCTATTGTGTATGGTGATACCAAATTTCACCACCATTTGTATGGTAGAAAATTCTACTTGGTAACGGATCACAAGCCTTTGGAGTCCTTGTTTCATCCGACGAAACCGGTTCCTGTACGAATTGCCCAAAAATTTCAACGATAGCCTTTGTTGTAGTCTCAATACCAGTACGAGATTGTGTATCGTCTAACAGCTCACGTCTTCCGATTGCCCCGATACAGCCTTTGACGCTTCTGCTGCATCTTGGTGTCAGATCGATGCTCAGAATTCTGAACTGCTTCAATATTTCCCGCTGAACTATAAGAAGATTGCACAGGCCACGGAAGCTGATTCAGATTTGAAAATTTTGATCAAGTACATTCGCACATCTTGGCCTCGTTCCTTGCATAGCATAAAGAACTCTGCAGTGCGCCAATACTGTGCACGTCGGCATAGCCTCGCTGTACAGAAGGGAGTGATTCTTGTTCAAACTGACATTAGATAGTCACGTGTGTTGATGCCTACAGCTTTACAAAAAGGAAGTGTTGCAGTTACTTCACTAAGGACACTGGGGGATTATTCGTACGAAACAGTTTACGCGTCGCCACTGTACTTGGCGGGGTATGGGCACCCAAATATGACAGACGACGTCACAGTGTCACGCATGTGAAGAAAATGAGTCCGCTCCGCCACAAAAAATTCTCCTGCTAGGCCTAAGTCGCAATCGCCATGGTAACGAGTACACATAGACTATGCGGGACCTTTTTGGAACACCCGTTGGTTGATTGTGATTGACTCACATAGCAAGTTTCCTTTTTCTGTGCCAATGAACTCTACAACTAAGGTGTTGTCATCGATTTTTTGCTCAGAATGTTTACCTGAACTAATAGTGTCAGACAACAGACCTCAGTTCACGTCAAATGAATTTGAAACGTTCTGTGAATGCAGTAGCATACAGTATCTAACTAGTGCACCGTTCCATTCACAGTCGAACGGCGAAGGGGAACTTACTGTGAGAACTTGCAAGCAGCAGATGGCCAAACTTCGCTCCACACATACCAGGGATCAAGCATTGCAACTGTTTCTCGCCTCATATCGTTCGCATCCACGATATGGAACATCGCCGGCGGAATTGCTTCACAGTCGCCGCCATCGGACACTGCTCCACCCTCCTCAGCATCCGGCGCCGAAGAAGGTCGCAAGTATCGCTTCACGCCACTTGATATTGTCTTTTACAGAGTTTATAACGGCAGCAGACGGTGAGTGTGAGGCGAGAAAGTCCGTCTACTTGGCGCTTGCATGTATCTTCTTTCAGGTCCAGATGGCTTGCACCGCCGTCATTAAATTCAACTTCACCTATGTCATGTACACGACGATCTTTCAGTCTCTTCCCCCAGATTCGCGGATAAAGAGGACAGCGCGGCCACAGCAGCCGCCAGAGGATGTCCTCTCGACGCCGCGGGACGACCCCATGGAGATGGAGCTTTCGCCTCCGCCGTGTCCTCTCGTTCTACCGATGAAGCTGGATCCGCCCACACCGCAGCAGTCACCGTCTTGTTCATTTGGTTCATGGCAGCAGGAGATGGATTGGTACCCTGCTGGCCGTTTTCCAGGGGACGTTTCCGCCAGGGCGCAGACCGGATGGCGGGGAACGACCGGAAGCTTGACGGCCCCTTCAGCCACAGCTTTCGATGTGGGGTTTGCGCTCATACTCCTGCCTCCCCAGCCGTGGTCGCAATCACTACACGACGACGGTGGCAGGGGGCGGGCGGAGGTGGGTTGGGGGGGGGGGGGGGGATGTTCTGGCGTAATCACAAGCGCCAGAACCAAGACGAAGAACGCAAGAGAAGGTGGTGACTACATCGGCCAATGTACTGATTAGGACAGAACCACACCACGACAGGAGCAGCCGCTACAAAAAGAGAACATAAGCGCCGCTCCTTCGATCCTCGGCCGCTCAGTATTCGGACAGTATTGACACAGTACTAGCAGACCGGCGCAGTATTAGTATAGTGCTATCGCAGAGCACTACGATAGCAGTGACGTGTGATCCGTGTCAATTGCGTTCATGTACTTTGTATACAGCAAAAGACTTTGATTGATGCCGCCCATCGCTTGCGATACCATTGTAAATTCAAAGTTAAGTATTGTCTATCTCCTTTATTGCAATAAAAACAAACAATGTGGATTGCTTGAATTGTTGTATAGCATTCAGAGAATGCAGCATCCCTTAGGCACTCTAAACGAGATGTGTTGGTAGGACCCAACACAGAATGGCACCAATCTTTTGCGCAGAGTGAGAGTGGTCTCTTAAGTGTATCTACGGAGTGTGTGTGTGTGTGTGTGTGTGTGTGTGTGTGTGTGTGTGTGTGTGTTTGTGTGTGTGAAGAGTTTGTACTATGAGATAAAAGAAGAAGCTACATCTGATGACAACTCAGCCTATTCTTCTTGAATAGCACCAAGTGGCTCACCGAGCTCAAGACAATGCCGCATGCCATTGCACATTTAGACACTGCAAAGACACTTCACATTTAATACAGGACAGTGGTGAAAAGTGTGGTGATCAAGAACCATGGAACAGCACCTTTCCTCGCCACTGGATACTGGCAGTGAGTATTACTTCCGTCATCAGGATTCCAACCTGTCACCTTCCAGTCGACTGACGCCGAAAAAGCGTGCGCTTATACTGCCACCACGCTGGTCGCTGCTCGCTGTTTTGTCACGGCGATGATACACGAAGCCCACTGAGACTTACCAGCCCATTTCATCTGCACCATCGCTGCTGGCCCCGTCGATCATAACGGTCCTCGACAGGCAGTAATATCAAGCTAGTTCGTCTTTACGCCACTTCTATCGCTGTGTATCCTAACGTTTGAGCGCTGATTGGCTGCTTCAAGGTCGCTCCAGCAGTGCCGTGTTTGACTCTGCAGTAAATTGCTTACAGCTGTCAGAGAGCCGTAAGGCTGCTGCTTACATCTAACAAGGCTTCCGACCGCCACCGAGGTGTTATGTGCCAGCGGCGAGCAGTGAAGTGTCAGCAGTGACACTGCAGCATAAACGAACCCTAGGGCTAGAGCCTCGCGGACAGAAGCAAGGATTCGACCATCAGTCAGCATAATTCCTGGTGTCACAAAAAATTTCTCACTGTAGCCCAACAATCCCTTGACAAGGGCAATGCTACCAGAAAAAGTAACGACGGAGACTGATTTAAAACAGGACAGCCATCGACTGTTTATAACAGATGTTACAGATTATCATTCATCACTGCCGGCCGAAGTGGCCGTGCGGTTAAAGGCGCTGCAGTCTGGAACCGCAAGACCGCTACGGTTGCAGGTTCGAATCCTGCCTCGGGCATGGATGTTTGTGATGTCCTTAGGTTAGTTAGGTTTAACTAGTTCTAAGTTCTAGGGGACTAATGACCTCAGCAGTTGAGTCCCATAGTGCTCAGAGCCATTTTAACCATCATACATCACTGTACTGATGTCTCACTGTGTCCTTCTCACTTCCCGTGGCTTAACACAGATGGCAGTCACCATTATTCTCCAAATGGATCTTCTCCATCTACTTTTACACATATCCTCTACAAGCCACACAAATATCATTGATTTTCTTCTCTAATGGTTACATAACGATCGATGGAAAAATGCCTGTCATAAGTCTCTGTACATTCCCTAATCTCTCTTATTCTCGTGATCGGTGCACGAAATATACGACGGCGAAAACATAATGATCACACTGTGTGGTCTGAATACAGATGAAATTCACCCAACAATTTTTCGTTAACTATTCTTTATTATTTTTTGCTGTTTCATTCACAAATACCTGTTTAAGGACCCCAAGAATTCCTGCTACACTTTCCTATAGAGCATACCAACCGGTTTCGACCCTAGCTTGGCATCTTTAAATTTGTTCGATATCCAAAGAACAACAATAGAATTTTGTAGCATTTTGAATGTGACTTCCTTTACTTATGCATTGCATTTTCCCAGGATCACTCCAACAAATATATTTCTTCCATTCACTTCCTGTAATACCTATTTGACATGACCATTCTGTTTCATATCGCTCCTTAGTGTTATCCCTAAATATATAACGATATAACCCGCTTATAAAGTTCACCATCAATCTTGTAGTTAGATACTGTTGGGTTATTTCCTTCTGCTACAGGCATTGTGTTTAATTAAACTATATTTAAACACAGCTGTCATTCATTACAAAAAGTCAAATCCTTATCCAAGTCATATTATATTTCTTACTGTCATAAAATGATGACATTTTCCTATACAGAACAACAAACAATCTTTTAGCTCTGCTGATTACATCTAATAAACATGTTGTACTTTAGATCGTCACTTGAATGCATATCACCCTGTCTCTCAATTTCTGTTTGCATTTGTATGTTCACCTAAGTGCTGTCTTCAAGTACTGAAGCAACTTTCTCATCGTCTTACATTCTCCTTCCAGATCATCTCCATTATCCGCTGCTCGACTCGACCGTGCAGTTGTCCAGTCATGAACACCTGTACTACCTTAAACATCCCAGCTTTAAGCAATTTTCTGTGGTTCACCATTCTGTGATCTTTCTCTGGAGTTATTCATCCTAGACATACACAACACCCGTAATGCACTCCGCATGCAGTCCATGCATGGCCTCACTGTCTACCTCAGACATACACTACTGGCCATTAAA
Organism: Schistocerca americana; assembly: GCF_021461395.2. NCBI lineage: Eukaryota > Metazoa > Arthropoda > Insecta > Orthoptera > Acrididae > Schistocerca > Schistocerca americana. The sequence goes on along the minus strand of NC_060126.1, from coordinate 155,017,833 downwards.
ATTGCTACACCAAGAAGAAATGCAGATGATAAACGGGTATTCAGTGGACAAATATATTATACTACAACTGACATGTGATTACATTTTCACTGAATTTCGATGCATAATTCCTGAGAAATCAGCACCCAGAACAACCACATCTGGTCGTAATAACAGCCTTGATACGCCTGGGCATTGAGTCAAACAGAACTTGGATGGCGTGCACAGGTACAGTTGCCCATGCAGCTTCAAAGCGATACCTCAGTTGATCAAGAGTAGTGACTGGCGTATTGTAACGAGCCAGTTGCTCGACCACCATTGAACAGATATTTTCGGTTGGTGAGAGATCTGGAGGATGTGCTGGCCAGGGCAGTAGTCAAACATTTTCTGTATCCAGAAAGGCCCGTACAGGACCTGCAACATGCGGTCGTGCATTATTCTGCTGAAATGTAGGGTTTCCCAGGAATCGAATGAAGGGTAGAGCCACGGGTCGTAACGCATTTGAAATATAACGTCCACTGTTCAAAGTGCCGTCAATGCGAACAAGATGTGACCGAGACGTTTAACCACTGGCACCCCATAACATCACGCCGGGTGATACGCCAGTATGGCGATGACGAATACACGCTTCCAATGTGCGTTCACCGCGATGTCGCCAAATACGGATGCGACCAACATGATGCTGTAAACAGAATCTGGATTCATCCGAAAAAGTGACGTTTTGCCATTCGTGCACCCAGGTTCGTCGTTGAGTACACCATCACAGGCGCTCCTGTCTATGATGCAGCCTCAAGGGTAACCGCAGCCATGGTCTCCGAGCTGATAGTCCATGTTGCTGCAAACGTCGTCGAACTGTTCGTGAAGATGGTTGTTGTCTTGCAAACGTCCCCATCTGTTGACTCAGGGATCGAGACGTGGCTGCACGATCTGTTACGGCCATGCGGAAAAGATGCCTGTCATCTCGACTGCTAGTGATATGAGGCCGTTGGGACCCAGCACGGCATTCCGTATTACCCTCCTGAACCCACCGATTCCATATTCTTCTAACAGTCATTGGATCTCGACCAACGCGACCAACAATGTCGCGATACGATAAACCGCAATCGCGATAGGCTACAATGCGACGTTTATCAAAGTCGGAAACGTTATGGTACGCATTTCTCCTCCTTACACGAGGAATCACAACAACGTTTCACCAGGCAAATCCGGTCAACTGCTGTTTGTGTATGAGAAATCGGTTGGAAACTTTCCTCATGTCAGCACGTTGTAGGTCTCGCCACAAGCGCCAACCTTGTGTGAATGCTCTGAAAAGCTAATCATTTGCATATCACAGCATCTTCTTCCAGTCGTTTAAATTTCGCGCCTGTAGCACGTCAACGTAGTGGTGTAGCATATTTAATGTCCAGTAGTGTATTAAAAATCGCTAAGCAAGACTTCCCTTTCAAGTTGCCAGAATAGCCATTGTAATAATAGCTGGGCCTTGCCACATCTAGTTATCTATTAGAATTGCCATAAGTGGGACCATTTTGATGACTGTCATCACCATAAAGGCAAAACGATATCGGATCGTCACCGTGCCACATATCGACGAATTTGGTTTGTATAGTCATGCTCAAAAGTATCCGAACGACCTGAATTGCATTTCGCCTGATTCGCATGCAACCCACATACCGCAGCTGTCTAGCAGGTCCTCTAATCGCTCCTTGGTACAGTCGTTTGACTTATGAAAATGGTTCCAACAAGTCACCACTAGAAAACACTGTTCTGTATCGCAATAACTCAAGATGTAACGTAATACCACGATACTGCAAATATCAGGGAACACCTTATCACCAGGTCGCCGAAAGGCGTCAACTCGAAAGACCTGCACCAGGCGAACGGTCTACCCGACGGGAGGCCCTAGCCACACGTCATTTCATTTCATTTCACAGATAAGACTGTCCTTAAGGCTTGTAAGCTCACATTTATTAGAATAAATGACATATCTGAAATGTTACCACTCTCATTCTTAGGTCAGATAGGTAATGCACGTAGTAAGTTCGTCGTATTCATGATTTTCTCTTCAAAGTAACGCAAAATGACATTAAAAATTTAAGTTATTCACAGGCAGCTAGTTGAGAATATGTATCAACTTCAAATGACAAGACGAACCGTCTCGTTCTGCATATGGATTCAAACCCAGGTCATGCAGACTAAGCAAAAATTTCGTGACTGACAGAACCTAACAGTTATTCCTGACTAAGCATACAAAAGCTGATATACCTCGATTTTAGACAGTATCAGTTAGCAAACATCAACTTTAAATTACATAACGCAAACATTTTTAACGGACGCGAATTCATACCCAGCATCTATTGTCCCTGTTAACGAACTACGAAAGATGTTAAATATTGCTTCTTCACAAGTAGCTTACTTGAAATGCTGTGAGGTAAAGCTTTGTGTTGGACAGGGATTCCAACCCAGAACCTAATCGGATTGATATTGAAGCACAAACAACTATGATGTATCGGATCTTTTAGGCAGTAGCTAGATGTTTTAACTGAAATGACGAGATGAAACATTAATTTTTTTCCTTCCCAGGACTCCAACCCGGCACCTATCGCTGTTATATTCTAGAGAAAACTAACGTTAAATATGGGTTTGTTGAACTAGCAGCGACATGTGAGCACGTTTGAACTAGAAATAATATAACGAAGAGTTCAGTGCTGACTGAGAATACAGCCCCACACATATCGTCGTTGACTACAAACAAAGAGACGTCAGCTACCGAATTTTTCTCCACCAGCAGTTCGGAATAACGTCTTGAACGTACAGTGATCTCGTAAATAGTTCTGTGTCTCAGTGGAAGTAAAAAACGTCAGATATCGTTAGTGTTGACAACGAATGAAAATACATTAAAAATCAAAATTATTATCCACCAGCAGATAGGTGTTCTCATGCTAGAGCTTGATAATACATAATGAAACCTTTAGTGCCAGTCCAGGATTCGAAACCATTCACGTGTAATATGTGGAGATGTTGAGGAATCTGCAGGTTTCAACAAACAAAAAGTTGTAGCCGAGCTGTATTGTCACGAAGGGATCAAATTCCGCGTTAAGGGTGGTCTGAGTTGCATTCCCAGTTCAGAACCAATTTTATCGACATACAGTAGCCCAGATGAAAGATGGAATAAGTGTCCTATGACCCTACATAGCGTTTGTTTCGTCACTAGAAGTAAATAACTAGTATAATAAAGGTTATTGGTGATAGAGTTTCTACATGTCGCCACTCCAGACTTTATTGTGGTTCAAACTAACGTCTACTTGATAGCGAAGGAATATCATCTTTAATGTGAATTTCAGACCACAATGCCATATTATCTTCTTCACTATGTGTAGCCAAAAGAGAAGGGAATCTGTCTCTCCTTATCTAAAATCATTGGAAGAAGTTGGAATCGAACCCAGACTAGAGGTATATGAACCAATCATCAGTCCAACAGACTACCAAACCCATTTCTCCGTGACTCATTTTTCTATCGTAGCGCCGTTGCGCCACACTGCATGAGAATTCTGACACACAGGCTCCCTTTAGTAAATTGCAGCATGTTCAGTAAATTCATTTACTTGGTTGAGTGAATCACCATGAATTAGCTGCCTCGGCTACCCAGTGCATGCATTCGACTCTATTTTGTAATCATAGAAACAAAATCACGTAACTGCACCTACACAGAACTGCCAACAGTGTGGGATGCAGACATTTAAATAGCAAGTGTTCCTTTCCACTTGAGCTACTCTATTGCGCTATCTGTTTGTTGAAAATGTCGTGCAGTGCAAAAGAAAAGCTGTAACTGTTTGCCTCTCAGAAGTCTAGACCCGGCCATATGCATTATCTTACAGCACTATGGAGTGCAGAAGTTCTGGAGGAACCGTTCTTGAGATCCGGAGATGTTGCAGCTGTGTGTCAGCCAGTAGCGTAATCGTAAGTGTCGCACACCGGGGCTAAGATGTCGCGAGTTCAAGTACATTCACTGCTACATTTTTTCAAACGCAATTCCGCTGTCTGCTGAAGTTATCAATGTAATGGAACTTTGAACATAATTCCCTTCACTTGTCAAACCAAAATAGTCACATGTGGAAAAAAGGCTAACTTCTGCGACATTTTGTTCTTTTCAGGTCTGATAGACAGCCAGGCAGCAGATGCATCTCGAATCTTTTGTATTACGTATGGGGAGAGCGCATCGTGCCAAAATACGTCAGAAAAGTATTATCTACATTAGCTGTCGTGTGATAGTGGCATTTTATTCTTCTTCAAACCTTGTTTGACAGCTAACTCAGAACAAGTTTTCTACATGCATATAATCAATAAACTGCATGTGCATTGTCAGACGGTTACAGATACCATAAGAGAATTCGCATATATCGTTGATGGTTAATTTCTGTCTCATGTTTGCTATTGTTTTAACAACACTAAAGGAAATCTACGAAAATTGTGCACTGTATTATAAGAAATGAAATAAAACTACCCACGATAAACTTACGACGAAAGTCTGTTTTAATAAAACTGAGTATCTGTACACAAGCGTGTCTCTAGCGGCACGAATTTTAAAATACTACTCACTTGGATTTTGATTGGGTCTGAGTTTAATTGGTATGCTGTGTCATACTCAAGAGGTATGAAAATGTGGCATTTCACAAATAAAGTCATGTATTCCTAGAAACCCAAAATTTCCTTGTCAGCAGCGTAAAGAGGCGTTACCTGTTGTGCAGCATTGCAAGTTTTTCACCATTGCACTATGAGCCGCAAGTATTTTCTTGCGATTTCCTTATTGTTTGATCTTACTGCTTGTAGCTCATTCACAGAAGGAATAAAAATGTTACAGTCAGTGAGACTGGAACTGTGAACCAGAGAGAGAGAGAGATAAAAATCAAAGAGAATGAGAGAGAGAAAGATTGTTGTAAAGAAATTGAATCATGATATGTAAAGAAATCTTTCATTAAAATGATCCATTCCACATCATTGCGAAATGTTGTATTCATAATCTATGGAACGAGAATTAATCTAATGTAATGTAATCTAATCTAATCATATCATATTGATAACTAGCCATGAAGAGTTATGAATTACCGAAATTTTTGCCAATACCAGTAACCAAATCTAAAATTGGAAATAAAAAATGACAATTTTTGTAATAAACCGGGACTCCTATCAAGACCCTTTCGTCCCTGTTAACTAACCACGAAAGATGTCTGATATATCTCCGTTCTGAAGTAACAAAGTGTGCATGCATTTAAAGATGAAGTGCATGATGTGATGTTCTGTGACAGAGATACGAGCCCCACACGTAATCGGATTGTTAACTAAGTAAAATCAAATGTTACGTATCGGTTTTTCGTACCAGCTGTTAGGTGTTTGAGTCTAAAATAAGGATACAAACTTTTGTGCCTAAGCGACAATCGAAATGTACACCTACCGTGCATCCACGAATACAGCTTAAGCATCAGTTGCTTACTCACCAACAGTAAGATATGCGCGTATTTGACCAGAAATAGCGACACCTATTGCGATTGTTGGCAACACATGAACGGACATTGAAAATACACGTTAATTTTCACTAGCAGGCCGGTGTGCACGTGATAGGGCTAGAAATGAAATTATGAATATTTTTGTACTGGATCAGGATTCGGACCCACATACTTACCTTTGGAGTTGACCTAGAGAAGATTTCAATCTTGGAACGAAATGATTGTACTGTACTGATCCGAAATATTCAGATCCTCGAAAGAGGAGATACGAATTCGCATCACAGTCCAGCACCAAATTTTTCAACGTCTCTAGTTCAATCAAGTACAAGTAACAGAAGAGCCCTGTTCCTTTAAATGGCTATCGGTTCATCAAATAAAATAAAGTTTTCTAATTGTAAGTAAGTTTACTGGCGACTGTATTTCTGTTTACCATGACTTCCGCTATGTCATTTCCCAGCGTAAACCGGCACTGCCCAGTTGGTAATGAAGGAACGTGATGTTTAACGCGGATTCTGGATTATAACGTCTTTCTCTTGAGGTTACTAGAGGTAAAGTAAATCTGTTTGTGCCTCTTAAAAGTAAATTCCCGAACCCACACATTGCACCTGTGTGGCCACATTTCCCAGCCTGAGGAGTATGCTGTAACGGATGATGTGCTTAGCTTACAAAATTAGTCACGGTGGAAAAAATGTGAGTCTATTAAATGGTTAAGTAGAAGCAAGAATCTGATGTGGACATTTTGCTAGTCTCACGTCAGCAGGATGTAAAGACTCTTCTAGGCATCATAGGCTCGATGTGAAGCCAGTTTGAAATTTTCACAAATTCAGAAAATTTCTTAGTTCGAGAAAATCCACTGTGAAGTGTGAAGTTACCGGTTAATTCGATTATTACCTTTATTATTACTATCATTTTCTTCATACCGCTGCTGGAACACATGTGCCTGAAGATCATTTAATGCCTTTTCATCATTATAGAAGTACTTTCCCAAGAACAGATTCTTTCCCTGTCTACGGAATGCTTTTCATGTTAATATCAAACATCAGCAATTACTCGTAGATTACATTAAAACTAAAGTAATTGATGAAGACGTTACTTGATAAAAAAACGCGCTGCCTTTCTTCATTTACTTGCGCCTAGAAATGGCTGTCGAGTACTGCCAAACAAAAAGGCAAGACATCTTATTGCCTTCCGATATACATCGCTGTCAGTTTTTCCATGTGATTTGGTCAACATGACCTGTTTCAAGTTTGTATGACAGACAATGTTTTAGGAAATCAATTGTTTTCCTTAGCAATAATCAGTACGATTTTCATTCTAAGCTATCCAAGTACAAAATTTTCGCAATATTAGTTCAAATTTAATATTCGCTTCTATAATGTAGGAAAGTATTTCACAGTTGCAAAACTCGCATCCGACTCATTGACCTTAAACTTAGTCGCTGACCATAAATTCTAGCTCAGAGTGACACCAGTTTAAGTAATCTAATGTAGCAAAGACTGTTTGCCAGTGCTCTTTCTCACAGGAAATTACGCAGTTCACTCATTTGGCTCCATAAGTACACTGTAACAGTAATTTCTGTGTGTACGCAATGCAAACTGATTGTAGAATTTAGTTGTGCTCTCTCTTCCACTTCTGTATACAATATGCCTGACCTTAACAGGCCCTGTATCATTACGAGCCCTGGGCAGTGCAACATCATACTGACAACAGTACTGTGCTTATACTGACAACCTGACTGTTCATTTTACCTGATTTTGTAATCATTTAAATAAAACAACATGGCCTTCCATTGGGAGACATTGCGTCCCTCTTTTCCTTCTGTGAAATTTGTCAGTAAGCTTTTTGCCTTCCAACCAGCGAAATGCGGCAGAGTACGGCGGGTAAACGATTCATAAACCACAATTTCGTGCCGTTAAGACGATTTCTTTAAACATTGTTGTAGCTGAATGAATTTAGTTTCTTCTTAAATTGTCTTAAGCAGCAACGGTCACAGATATCTCAAATAGAAAAAAGCTCATTATCCAGGTACGAAGGTACTAAAACAAACTTCTCACAGTTTGTGTCAGGTTGATCTATTCGTCTGATAGCACTGCGTGAGTATTTTGTCTAAGAGGTATCACAAGTAGTGTTCCTGCAGCTGTGGGAATCATTGGCTGAAAACGAGTTTAACACCAATGGGTACAGTACTGCTAAATATTCAAAATGATTATCAAACTAAGTCTGAGTCCATCGACAAACTGAGGCGCATTTATAATATTGAAACTAGACTGTATCCTTGTCTTCCTTGAGTGGGCACTGGAAGGCGTTTACACACACGTATACAATACTATGAACACTTCGAACGCTATAGTTAACGTTGCTCTCATAAACTACTTTTGTTTTTTAATTCTTCTGGATCTTCAGCGTGCAGTATGTGCTGTAGATACAGTCTTAGACCAAAAAATTGACCGCCAAGTCGTTCACGTAAGGTGGACAATACAGTCATGCTCCTCTCAGAATCCTATGTCTGGCAAAATGCTCAATCTGGCAACATTGTAGACTGCAGCACGTCCCAGAGAAAGTCTTGACTGCAGTCTTAGGACCTGCAGTCTTAGTATATTACTCTTGACTACGGCCGTAGTCTTGAGGTAAAGCTGGACACTAGCTAATATGATGTCTGGCGACCGAAAGCACACGACAAAATATTTATCGCCCCTTTCATCTCGGTGCTGAAGATATGAGTGTAATTCCAGCGAATCTACAATACTGTGTAAGTGTAAGTGTAAATAGATTAAATGCCTACTTGCTTATTACTCGCGACAGAGCTGTTCCTAGCACTGCTGAGAATTGGCAACATCCTCACTACTATTAGGCAACACTGTGACAGTACAATCACTTCCATGTATGGTACTGAATTGACTCGCTAAATTCACTTGATATTCCCTTTCCATTTGAATGATTCATTCTATAGAATTCTCATGTAAACTAAGACACTGAGACAGAAAATTCAATTTTTTGGCAACAGAAATGCTATTCTTCACATAAGTGACAAGTTTTATTATCTTTCACGATGCGTTCCGGATCTCAAGAACAGTTCCTCCAGAACTTCTGCACTCCATAGTGCTGTAAGATAATGCATATGGCCGGGTCTAGACTTCTGAGAGGCAAACAGTTACAGCTTTTCTTTTGCACTGCACGACATTTTCAACAAACAGATAGCGCAATAGAGTAGCTCAAGTGGAAAGGAACACTTGCTATTTAAATGTCTGCATCCCACACTGTTGGCAGTTCTGTGTAGGTGCAGTTACGTGATTTTGTTTCTATGATTACAAAATAGAGTCGAATGCATGCACTGGGTAGCCGAGGCAGCTAATTCATGGTGATTCACTCAACCAAGTAAATGAATTTACTGAACATGCTGCAATTTACTAAAGGGAGCCTGTGTGTCAGAATTCTCATGCAGTGTGGCGCAACGGCGCTACGATAGAAAAATGAGTCACGGAGAAATGGGTTTGGTAGTCTGTTGGACTGATGATTGGTTCATATACCTCTAGTCTGGGTTCGATTCCAACTTCTTCCAATGATTTTAGATAAGGAGAGACAGATTCCCTTCTCTTTTGGCTACACATAGTGAAGAAGATAATATGGCATTGTGGTCTGAAATTCACATTAAAGATGATATTCCTTCGCTATCAAGTAGACGTTAGTTTGAACCACAATAAAGTCTGGAGTGGCGACATGTAGAAACTCTATCACCAATAACCTTTATTATACTAGTTATTTACTTCTAGTGACGAAACAAACGCTATGTAGGGTCATAGGACACTTATTCCATCTTTCATCTGGGCTACTGTATGTCGATAAAATTGGTTCTGAACTGGGAATGCAACTCAGACCACCCTTAACGCGGAATTTGATCCCTTCGTGACAATACAGCTCGGCTACAACTTTTTGTTTGTTGAAACCTGCAGATTCCTCAACATCTCCACATATTACACGTGAATGGTTTCGAATCCTGGACTGGCACTAAAGGTTTCATTATGTATTATCAAGCTCTAGCATGAGAACACCTATCTGCTGGTGGATAATAATTTTGATTTTTAATGTATTTTCATTCGTTGTCAACACTAACGATATCTGACGTTTTTTACTTCCACTGAGACACAGAACTATTTGCGAGATCACTGTACGTTCAAGATGTTATTCCGAACTGCTGGTGGAGAAAAATTCGGTAGCTGACGTCTCTTTGTTTGTAGTCAACGACGATATGTGTGGGGCTGTATTCTCAGTCAGCACTGAACTCTTCGTTATATTATTTCTAGTTCAAACGTGCTCACATGTCGCTGCTAGTTCAACAAACCCATATTTAACGTTAGTTTTCTCTAGAATATAACAGCGATAGGTGCCGGGTTGGAGTCCTGGGAAGGAAAAAAATTAATGTTTCATCTCGTCATTTCAGTTAAAACATCTAGCTACTGCCTAAAAGATCCGATACATCATAGTTGTTTGTGCTTCAATATCAATCCGATTAGGTTCTGGGTTGGAATCCCTGTCCAACACAAAGCTTTACCTCACAGCATTTCAAGTAAGCTACTTGTGAAGAAGCAATATTTAACATCTTTCGTAGTTCGTTAACAGGGACAATAGATGCTGGGTATGAATTCGCGTCCGTTAAAAATGTTTGCGTTATGTAATTTAAAGTTGATGTTTGCTAACTGATACTGTCTAAAATCGAGGTATATCAGCTTTTGTATGCTTAGTCAGGAATAACTGTTAGGTTCTGTCAGTCACGAAATTTTTGCTTAGTCTGCATGACCTGGGTTTGAATCCATATGCAGAACGAGACGGTTCGTCTTGTCATTTGAAGTTGATACATATTCTCAACTAGCTGCCTGTGAATAACTTAAATTTTTAATGTCATTTTGCGTTACTTTGAAGAGAAAATCATGAATACGACGAACTTACTACGTGCATTACCTATCTGACCTAAGAATGAGAGTGGTAACATTTCAGATATGTCATTTATTCTAATAAATGTGAGCTTACAAGCCTTAAGGACAGTCTTATCTGTGAAATGAAATGAAATGACGTGTGGCTAGGGCCTCCCGTCGGGTAGACCGTTCGCCTGGTGCAGGTCTTTCGAGTTGACGCCTTTCGGCGACCTGGTGATAAGGTGTTCCCTGATATTTGCAGTATCGTGGTATTACGTTACATCTTGAGTTATTGCGATACAGAACAGTGTTTTCTAGTGGTGACTTGTTGGAACCATTTTCATAAGTCAAACGACTGTACCAAGGAGCGATTAATAGAATGACGAACTGCGACACTGTATGTATAATATTTTAAACGCAACGCTAAAAATCAGCGGCACTGCTTCGGAATGATTTTATTAGTCTATTTGACGGTAATTTGTAGTAGCTATTTTCGACAACAATATCTCAATTACTTAGAAGTGAAAGTTATTTTAGGAATGGCATCCCCTTTAACTTAATGGAGTATGTGGTTAGTGCTCTTAATAAAAGAGTTATATTGTGCGACGAAATTTTGTGAGTTAATGACAATGAACAATAACACAAGAATGCGTTGAAACCAGGGATTAATGACGTATTATACTGGGAGGCAGCTGTAACACGAAATATGACTTTCTTGTGTCACGCCATCTGTCAGAAACTGCTATTTGTGACATTCGGGCTTCATAGCGAAGTTCAGTGCAAAGGATCAATATATTAGCGAGCAGAGTGCACCAGAACCTGCATGACGTTTCGAAGGAACTTCACTTCGTCCTCATAGCATCGTTTGGTTTACAGCTCCAACGTCTTCAGATATCATGCTCGAACTTACTACCATATTGCCATGTAACACCACAAGCGAGACTGTTGGTTACAGCAGATTTCCACCAGCAACTAATTCGAAGCCTCTCTCACCGAGAAACAGCCACTCTCATCGAGAAGTAGTGGTTACTGCCTTGTAGTCTTCAGTCCGATGACTGGATTGACGCAAGCTATCAGTACTACGGATGCCAGTTTATGTCGCACGAGTTTTCCGACTTACATCCGTTCGTACCTGCTTACTATAGCCAAGCCTCGGTGGGCCCCTAAAATTTCCCCCACCCTCCATTGTGAACTCGAAGATTCCTTAATGCCTCAGAAGTGCTTCTTTTAGTCAAGTTCGTTCCTCCCCAATTTGACTCAGTACCATCTCATTAGTTATCCGATCTATCCATCTAAAGCTGAGCTTCTTTCTGTAACACGATATTTCAAGAGCTTCCATTCTCTTATTCTCTGAACTGTTTAATGTCCACATTTCACATCCATCTAAGGCTTCTCTCCGAACACGTATCTCCAGAAAATATTTCCATACACATAAATTTCTTATTCGGTGATAAAAACTTTTTCTTTTCCGGAAATGCTTTACTTGCTGTTGCCAGTCCCTGTCTACTTTGGCCGTCATAAGTTACCTTGTGGTTAAGTAGTTAAACGTTAGGAGTGAAATACAGCTGCGAATTTGCGTGACATGAGTTCGATAAGGACTTGGTAGGTTTCCAGAGGTATGTGGCATCAGCTGACAGATGTCCACGCACAGGTCATGCAGTCACCAACAATTACGAGCCGGTGGTTAGTGGGCGCGGAATTGTCGCTCGATAGCTTCCAGTGAATCAGGAACCGCGCGACCGCTACGGTCGCAGGTTCGAATCCCGCCTCTGGCATGGCTGTGAGTTATGTCCTTAGGTTAGTTAGGTTTAAGTAGTTCTAAGTTCTAGGGGACTGATGACCTAAGATGTTAAGTCCCATAGTGCTCAGAGCCTTTTGACCTTTTTTTTCTTTTAGCTCCCAGTGTGAGTTCCATTGGGATCAGTTCTGGCTAATTTGTTGGCCAAGATATCAACATCAGTTAGCTATCATGCTCCTCCACGGTGACACAATTCTGGCCTTACGACATGGACAGTTATTCCCATGAAAACAGCCATCACCATCAGAGAACACATCAAGCATGAAGGGATTCAGGTTTTTCGCAGTAATGTTTATATGTACCACAGTTGTTATGGTGCCTTCTCTATCACGGTCCTGTGGAAGCTCGGTTCAATGTCTCCCACAGCATAATACCGACCCAATCAAGTTGCGTCCCTGGCGTGGTGCACATTTCGAGCAACCATACGTCTGGACGACGCGTATCCGGACACACCTATCGACCCGGTGTTACAAGAAACGTCATCTGACCTGGCGAAAAGTTTACACCGATTCACTGTCGAATCTCGATGGGCACCAGAATCATAACTGGCCTTGTCCTAGCGTCAACATGAGAATACATACGGATCGCCTGCTGCGGACCCCCATGTTAAACAATGTTCACTGAGTGGTGTGGTGACAAAAACTTATTTCTGCATGAGCACTGCCCTCCTTTATATATCTGGCAAGACTCCGTCCTCAGCGTTCTATGATGAGGCTTGGACGTCTATCACCCTTTGGCTAGCTGATGGTTTCACTGTCCTTCAGCCACTTTCCATAGATGCTCACGACAGTAGCACGCTAATAGCCGACCAACTTCACGGTTTCCGTGATGTGTGTTCCTCGTAACTATGTGCCTTTTGTCAAACTCGCTCATGTCAGTGTATCTCCGCTAGCGGCCCGTATCGTTGCTCCTCCGCTTATATACTTCTCTTAATGCATCATGTTTTGACTCTTCAGTATAAGGATCTAAGTATCTACACAACGTTGTGTGTTACGCGAGGGCTGTTCGGAAAGTAAGGTCGGATAGGTCGTGAAATTGAAACGACAGTGAAAAATCCGATGAAGCTTTGCACATATGTGTTAGGTAGCGTCTCTAGTATGTTGAGGGCCTCACGTCGCTCTTTTCAATTCTGAGCAAACAGTGAGCACGTAGCGATGGATTCCCGCTCCAAAAGACAATGAAGACACCCCTGCACCGTTTTCGATTGGAAGTGTTTGATCACACACCACACAGTCCGGACTTGGCTCCCTCTCTTGTTCATCCCCGCTCACATGATCCGCTGGCTATGAAGAAAATATTTCGGTACAGACAAGTAACTGCAGGCCAGCGTAGAGAAGTGGTGGTAAGCACAGGCGGCTGCCTTCTATGACGAGGATATTGGAAATTTGGTACAAAGCTACGACAAATGACTAGTTCGGAGCGTCGACTGTGTAGAGAAATAGCTGGTAGGTGTACCAAATTGCTGCAAACATTTTTACCTTCTGAATAGCCGTGGACTAATACATAAATACCATGTACACTGTAACTTGCATACTACTGTCGCATATCTCACAGTCACCAGCGCTGCAAGGCAGAAGCCAGTTAAGTTTTATGTAACCAAGACACTGCTGTCGACAATAGGTGTTAACTGTTATAACAACAGTCAACTAATTTCTATTAAACCGAACGATTTTTGTGTTAATTAACGGATTTCTGATGTCTGCTAACATGTCATGCAAAATTAGGTACGTAAAAGTACTCTGACATCCATAGACTGTTACGCTGCAAGAAGAAGATTCTTGGAACAGATTTTGTAAATGTTTTCCTGTGGAACACCTATGATTCCAAACCTAAGGGAAAATCCTGTATACATCTACTATGAGCTGCATTGTAAAGCAGAATATAAGTAGATCATGATTTTTCTACTATTTTCTGGTATTAATGAACAATTTTGGTGTGTAAATATGTTTTACTAAGTGCAGTTCATTTCATGCCGTATGACGCACTTTGTGCAAATATTATCTTGTTTCCTTTCTTCCGTATTTAATAAATTAGTCTTTGAACGTTTCAGTTTACACAAAGTGCTTATTCATGATTTGGTCATCCTGGCTACCAGTTTATAGGTAAGTACAGTCCGACCTTCAGTTCCGAAAATAAATGATTCCGCCCCCATATACTTACAAAATCCATTTTCTTATCAAACACCCTTAGCTGCAATACCTTATCTTGAGGGTATGGTTGTATGTATCTCATCAACAGTACAGTGTCGCCAGCAACGTGTCATTTAACAATTACAGTACCTGCCTCAGTTGTTCAAACTGAACAGACAGCTACTTTTGCGTAAACGCCTTCCAACATGTATAGTAATGATTCCATTACATTAGATTATTACCATAACTGACGCATGTTATGGAATAACGATTAGTTACTTGTATGCATTCACCAATGATTATCGTCTCACTGACAGTAATTCGAAACAGAAGAACCGGCTTCGAAGCAGAAGAATCGGCTGTGACCAACACGTTGCGTTCGTGCTCCTTTTCCAGCGAATGTATATTAAAATTCGCTAAACACCTGCAACAAGCTGAACTTAAGAAAATAATGAAGAGCAGTAAACAGTCGACATTGAGTCAGCTGCTTTATCTATTAACACCATAGCTGTGTCGCTACGAAATGAATCAGCTGTGAAAAATACGTATCTATTTAGCTTAAGTAATTTACGTCATTTATTTTCTAAATTGAAGTATGACTCAGTCAGTAATTGGATTCTGAGTTGTATGCACTTCTTCGGTGAACGTTTTTTTTAAAATCATTTCATTATTCTTTTTGTTATAGTTCTACTAAAATATAGGATTATTCATAAGAGCATAAGTTATTTCAGAAGAAGATTCCACGAAAACAACAAGGAAAATGGTTCCTATGTGTGGGTAGAGCGTCTCTGACATTATAGGTGCTCACTATGGCCGCTGTTTGTGATGCGGAAAACGTCAGTATGTGCGTGCAGTTCCGGTGAAGCCGCTGACACCAACTGCCTGGGAAGGCGCGACAGCAGTCCGCTTTGGAAAGCTGTTAATTTGGTTGCCTAACCACAGGCGCCAACTAATTCGATGCGACAGTACGGACCACGTTACTTTTTATTCTGGTACTCCTTCCCCTAGTGGTACACTCTGAAACTACGCCATCGGGCATATTAAGAATCTAAATTTCGAGAAATGCCCTGTACACTGACACGAGTCATTTTACCACAAGTCTTGAAATTTTCGCACAGTCATCATCTGAGACCACAGAGGTTCTGAAGAATAACCCTTTGTATGCACGATTTTCGAGTCGAATGTTTTTCTTCAAATTATTGTTACTGGGATACATGTAACATTTATTACATTCAACTAAAATTTTAATGATCTTATTCACGACTCATTTCAATGAAACAGCAAATCTAAGTATATCTGTACAGAAGGAAAGGTGAAAAAATTAGTGTTGCCGGCAATTTGATTTGTTATAACACAGCCTCAGAGATTAACGGCGTCAGGAGAAAAATCATACTTTGGTCTACACTTGGAAATGATCCTTTCGCAGGGGAGGTAAATCTATGACATGGAAAGCGTAGCTGTTAGTATTGAATATCATTTTGCAGTATGATGATACAGTTTCATCTTGGCAGTCTTCAAGTTTGCTATTTCGTGTCCTTATTTCTTCAACAAGACTACCTTAGGTTATGGCACAATTCCTTTATTCGTGTTGCAGCCTAAACATGTTTCAGTATTTTTGTGCTTTCTTCGTGCAATTTGTTTCAAACTGCAAACTGACTAGTTTCATGTAGTTATAATACGTCGCACAAACGCTCCCTGAAACATATAATCAACAAAATATCAGTCGGTTATTTTATCATCTATGTCCTTAATTCGCTATATACACTCATTTTCAGAAAAAACACCTTGAACTACCAGAGATAGGACTTGCATATTCACAGCACATGTACATTTGTCTTACCATTTGGACCTCGTCGACTCGTCGAGTCAAGAACCTCAACATCGCGGTGCAACGCCACCTTTCGCTTAAATGTGCCTGCGGCTCTCGTTGTTGCTATAAACCGAAGGTAATGGATCAGTGTGACTTGGACAGACATGCAGAATACCTCGCAGACGTATGCGCGAACCGTACCGTCAAATCAGTGAGTCTGAGTTTGAAGGAGGTGCATTATTGGCATGAGAGAATGTGATGCATCCTTCCCGAAAATTGCAGCTCGTATGGGAAGAAGCGTTCCGGCATGCAACGGGTGTGTGCAGAATGGTTCACGGAAGGCGGTATAACACGACGAGATAGGTCAGGTCGCACCATCCAGACCATTTCCCTCATCCGAACGCCATTGCAGGACAGATCTGCATCCTCCTCGGCTGTGGCGCATCAACGGAACAGTGTAACACATCGTAACCTATTAGGAGTGACAGATCGTCTCCGTTTATTACGGCATGGATTACGTGAGCGTCATCCACTACATCGCCTACCTTTGACGAACGTGGAGAAACATGCTACACTGCAATGGTGTAAGGAACGATGTGACTGGGGACAGGAATGACATCAGATAGTGTTTCCGGACGAATACAGATTGTGTTTGTTTGCAAATGATGGCCACATTTTGGTTCGGCACAGACAGGGAGAGCGGCACCAAAGTGACTGCATTCGCATAAGACATACAGCGCCAAAACGAGGCCTTATGGTGTGGGGTGTTGTTGGGTACAATCACAAATCAGCTACGTCCAGGATACTACAACCAACGTGACCTACGTGAATGACAACCTGCGACCCGTAGCCACGCCCTTTCTGCACGGCACTCACACGCCATATTACAGCAAGACAATGCACAACCACATGTTGCTGCACGAACACCTCCCGGCTTGGTGTCACAGTATGTCAGCCTTGTACTCTGACACGCCAGATTACCAGACTTGTCGCCAATGTGTGAGATATGGTGAAACGACTGTGTAGTGCTGTGACCTAACCGCACAACGAGCACAGATAAACTTTGGAACCAGGTGAATCCAGCAATGACAACATTCGCACCTTACGCGCGTGAATACCATCATGTATGGAACAGGTTTCAGGGCCCATGGCGGAACTTGTGCCTGCTAGGCAGCAGGACACATGCTAAACCGAAGTGATTGAAATGCTAATCATTTATGCAGAGCATACTGATGTACATGTCCTGTCAATATGAACGTCCTGTCTCAAGTCGTTCAAGGTATTCTGTTTTTTCTGAACTTAAGTATATGTTGCCTCTCTTACATGTCAGAGTTATCCTCTGATTTACGTCGATTATTGTAGTGCTCACTCAGCTGATTCATCTAATCGTTGCCTATTTGAGAGTGAGAATTTGTGCTTGAAGTTCCAAGATCGGAAAGCAGTGTTAGTCATTTGATCGCTGATTGTTATAGTTAAATTAGTGTTGACTACCATAAATGATATGCGTTCTTCTTTAGAACAGATACCATTTCGTTGTTACTTGTGTATAACTGTATGTCATCTGTGAGCGCTGGATATGATGTTATACACCGTGGATCTAAAAAATATACACAACATAAAGAATAGAATTTCTTTATGATCTACTGTGTGCAAAAAATTCAGTTCAGTCAAAAGCATCTTTTACCCATGCATATTTCTTTTGTTGGCCTTTAACCGAAGACAGGTTAGTGGCAGAATTCAAATCTTTCCCTGTCCCTATTCGTACAACTGTGGCTTCGATTCGTGAAGCTGCTTCCAATTTCCACTTAAACACAGCGTGACTGTACATGTGTGAGGCATATTTGATATGATCCATGAATGAAACACGTCGTGGAGGAGTATTCCCTATCAAGATACTATTTTCAACAGGAAAATACCCAATGGCATCTATTCATTTTGGACCATTTTGCTTGCATTGAAATATTTACTAGGAATTATCGTTTGTTTGTGCCTTGGATGTATGCGTGGTAAAATACGAGTATACTGCAAAATACATTGCACAGAATCAGTAAAAAGTTATGGATAGTCCTCGTTGCATTTCTGTTACTGGTTCTTCTGTGGTAGTGGTGAAGAACTGCGAAATTTAGAAACCTTCCTCGCCGACTGGTAGGCTACTTCAAATATTTTTCACTCCCCTAAACGAAGATACAGGAGCAGAGTTGTTTTTACCGTAGGTATAGGTTTGTGGATGAGATATTTATCTTAGTTGTAACAATGAAATTGGTTTAATGTACACAACATTCACTTTATTCCAAAGTATTTCTGGGCCATACACAATGAGATACAATTGCTGCTTCTCTTAGAGATTCTCTCAAGATACAGTTAAAAGGCTAGCAGAGAGCAACTTCAGTAAGAAACGTGAATCAAGCACGTCAGCAAGGGGTTCCAGAAATATACAAACATCTCCATTCAGTGATGCTGTAGACGTAATTCCTCACGCAGAATTCATTATTTAGGATGTTGCTGGAGTTACTTAATTATTATGCCTCTGAGTTCATTTTTTTCCAGTGGACGAAGTTGCAGGAATGTGACCTACAGAACAGGCAAAGATAATATACAGTAGGTTAATTGGGGATGTTGAGACCCGGCAGCAACTGGAGTGTCTGGAGAGTAGTCAGACGTAAACTGAGAGCTTCATTCACGTACGTAAGTGGCCAGCAAGGCGATCGTTTGTGGGAAAGCACACAGCGTTTACTTTGGTGGAGCGTCTAAAGGCACGGAGAGGGTGGAGTTTCCAATTACTTGCCGTAGCCGAATCCGGCGCCGTAGGTGCCGAGGCCGTAGCCGAACTTCTTAAAGCCGAGCCCCAGGCCTAGGCCCCCGCCGCCCCCCAGCCTGCTGAGGCCGAGCCCCCCTAGGCCGCCGCCCACGCCGCCCAGCCGCAGCCCCAGGCCTGCCCCGCCCAGACCGCCGCCGCCCAGTCCGATGCCGCCCCCGACCCCGGCGCCGCCCCCCAGTCCGGCGCCGCCCCCCAGGCCGTACAGGCCCAGTCCCCCGCCGAAACCGTAGCCCAGGCCGCCTCCACCTGCAAAACACATCATGTAAGATGTGAGCAGTGCTTATTATGACTTATTATTACTATTACTTATTATTACTATCTAGCTCTCTGCCCACTATCGAGTCCTGAGAGGACGTTCAATGTATCTCCGGAACTCAGCCATGTGGCATATTTTTTGTTTCGATACAGGACGACAAAATTATTGTCTCGCTACAGTCTACCAATGGTAGAATTACAACACAAATAAGAGACATACTGCGCTTCGCACTACTAACACATTATAAGTCAAGTAAATAAGGAAAGCAAACCAAAATCTTATTTCTAAATATTTCTACATGTCGCTCCTTCTCATCTCACAACCATTCCTAGAGGCATTAGGGGTATTTTATTCCCATGATACTTTGGTACAGATAATAAGTCAAGCATACAGCAAATCTGGTTGAACGGTTCCTGAGTCATGCTTCTACCCCACCCCTTTTCACCCCCATCCTGGGTCTTATGGGTGCTAGGGATGTCTTACTGTCACAATAATTTTTATGGTTCCATACTTCAATCAGTAAAGGCGTAATCCTTTTATGATCACTTTGTTCTCCGTTTGTCTGTTAGGACCCCTTGTCTTGGGACCGGATCGAGGTATCAAGTTAAAATTTTATGAAATGCCAAGGTCTACGATCCCCTGGTAAATTCAAAAATTTAAGCTTGTAAGTCAATGCAATCAAAAGCTAAGGCAGTTTGTGTTACATATTTAGATACTTGCAAATTGACTCATCAAGACCTATAAACGAAACATTTGTATACACAAAGCGCGAGTACTACTCGTATTTGTTCGTTTTTTTTCAGGTAGCAAGAGATATGTATGCCAAATTTGGCAGACATTGTTCAGGCGTTACAGAGGTATACAGATATATTGATATGTCACTGTCTTTTGCACTACCCCTCCTCTCATCTTCCTAGGTGTGAATCATCATCAAGAGTAGCGACCCCTAAAGCTATGTTCTCGTCATCAAATATTTTAAAATGTCACAGCATCTCATCCAGAGACTTAAAGACTCTAAGGGAGTGTTACCCCCACAGTATTTCTAAACAAATAATTATAAGGTAGAAATAATAAGCCATGCATATACAAAATTTGGTTGAAATTTCTCCAGAAGTTCCTGTATTATGCTTCTGCGTCACAAAGCGGTCACTGCACTCCTGGAGCAAAAGAATACACAATAAGAAAAGGTAGACTGCAAACGGAGTAATTTAATTTATCTTGCAGCACCTCTCTCTGAAGAAGCAATTTATGCCAGTCCAATCCTTTCTAACTGAACAAGAATACTTTTCGCAATTTGGTATGCCACACCTGCTCACTATATTTTACATAACTCTTGGTGAAATCATCTCGTGCGAGAAAAATCGTTACTCACGTTTTATAAGTATATGTACTAATTGTTACTGACGACGGAATCGTAAAAACTTACCAATCAGGCCAGCTCCCCCTATTATAGAGCAGCTCACAGCGGCCAGACACGTCCCCAGGAGAAGCAATGCACGAAACTGAAACACACAAGCAAACGTGTCTCGTATAATCGTCAATACATTTAAGTTTGTGTTACGGAGAATCTGACGTCTGTAGCCCCCGTCTCTTAAGGTACAAGAATGGTAACAGCACCTGCTTTGGACAAATTATCGTTTGCCTACGGAGATAAGAAACGCTCTGCCGCATAGTTCACCACTACCTGACAGTAACGTTTCCCTTCGAAAATGCCAATGTCTACAGTGGGAGCAGTGGTCATTCAATCTCTCCTGTTCGTTAGGTTTTTAGGGCTGGGTGAACCATGATCTCATCTGTCTCGTTAAGTGTATTATCGGCTCTCAGGGTCCCAGTAACAAAAATATTCATCTGAAGAAAATGGTGGTAAAAGTGTATGAGTTACATGTAATAGATAGATCTTTGGTGAACTTTCTCTGGATACCAGCCTATCAAGGCATCCAAAGGACGTTGGTTTACCAATGATTCGAGCCTATTTCACTCCTGAAAATGACAGTTTAAACTGTCTAAATCGGTAAAGTGAACCAAATGAAGTTTTCTCATGAATCTGGCGACTGACTTTTTATCTTTGTTGAACGATTCTGCAGCTGGTGAACTACAGCTAAGAACGAAATCATAATAACCTACGAGTATTTTCAAGAAAAGAACGCAGGTCACTA
This sequence comes from Schistocerca americana, assembly GCF_021461395.2. NCBI lineage: Eukaryota > Metazoa > Arthropoda > Insecta > Orthoptera > Acrididae > Schistocerca > Schistocerca americana. The sequence continues at coordinate 154,996,476 of NC_060126.1, read as the reverse complement.
GAGCACATACTGCTATTCCAGTATATCCGACCTAATTCTCCAAGTTAAAGCGAGGGATTATAACACGCGAAAGGAAAGATTAGCGAAACAACGGGCTATCAATGCGACCGCCAGTAATACATCTGTAGCCTGCTCCCCCAGAACATGCGGTTGACGGCATTTACAGAGATTGGATAACAGTACGGAAATATCAAAAACCACAGCAATCGTCTGTCACGATCACTCAACACACTCTTTTTTCAGCGTTGTGACTTACCGGATGATGTTTTTCCGTTTTCCCTACTGCATGCAACTACCTTGGTTACGGAAGCAGGCACTATACGTGCACCAACAATTTGCTTAGATTCGAATGCAGCGAGATCCGACATAACGCCCTCACAACTACTCACAACACTGTTCAGATCACGACTGATAGCTGCAACATATTGTACACACTGTGCAGTTCCTCTTCGCGGTGAAATACGTACAACAGCGCAACCTGCGTGCTTGCCTGGCACCAGCATTTATTATCAAGCATGCATTTCTCGCTATGTAGCCATATTTTTGTCAACCCCCTCCCCCTATAAGTGTACTTGTTTGTATGTGTATTGAATGAAATCGATGGCTTTCGCGGCATGTACAGTTTACCTTTGACGTTGCAAATAATAGGTGCTCCTAAAGTTTTTGCGGTTGGACAACAGAAAATGTTTTAAATCACATATTCGTTTCTTTTGAGTGATACAGCAACCACAAAGCTAGTTTCCCACTAGTTCCACTACTAACTTAGCATCAGAATTGGTTTTCAGGGATTGTCAGAGACAATTTTAATTTTGTGTTTATTGCCTCTAAGAAACCATTATACAACGAGCAGTTCATATTTCATAGAGCGCCAGTTGAGAATTCATTACAGTTGCAATGTAGTACTAAATGTAGTCAGCAGGACAGTGAAAACCCTGCACAGCACAGCCCAATTTCCGAAATGCTGTCATTAAGTGAGCGCATAACATGGAGCGAGATCATCAAGGGCAGCGCTGGGCGATATGGTTTCTGCGGAAACTATGGTTATCCACAAGCTGTTGGTAAAAATGAGTGGAGAGAGTTCACTGCCTTTCACTACAACAACGATTGTTCCCATACGAGCAGGAAAACCATGGCTGCCATCGTTGAAATTGGGTTCCAGGTACTGCCACATAATAAGTATAACAGAGTGTTGAAACGTCTAGTTCTATTAGTCGATTCTGCTACAGCTGCGCTATGTGATCAAAAGTCTCCGGACACCCCCAAAAACATAAGTTTTTCATATAAGGTGCATTGTGCTCCCAGGTGCTTCATATCAGAAACATCAATAGTCATTATACATCGTGAGACAGCAGCATGGGGCGCTCCGCGGAACTCACGGACTTCGAATGTGGTCAGGTGATTTGGTGTCACTTGTGGCATACGTCTGTACGCGAGATTTCCACACTCCTAAACATTCCTAGGACCTCTGTTTCCGATTTGATAGTGAAGTGGAAACGTGAAGGAACACGTACAGCACAAAAGCGTGCAGATCCAGATCGTCTGTTGAATGGCAGAGACTGCCGACAGTTGAAGACGATCATAATGTGTAATCTGCAGACACCTATCCAGATAATCACACATGAATTCCAAATTGCCTCAGGATCCACTGCAAGTACTATGACAGATAGTGGGAGGTGAGATAACTTGGATTTCATGGTCGAACGGCTGCTCATAAGCCACACATCACGCCAGTAAATGCCAAACGACTCTGGCTTGGTGTAAAAAGCGTAAACACTGGACGAATGAACAGTGGAAAAACGTTGTGTGAAGTGACGATTCAAGGTACACAATGTGGCGATCCGATGGCAGGGTGTGGGTATGGCGAATGCCCGGAGAACGTCATCTCCCAGCGTGTATATTGCCAACAGTAAAATTCGGAGGCGATGGTGTTATGGTGTGGTCGTGTTTTTCACGGAGGGGGCGTGCACTCCTCGTTGTTTTGAGTGGCAGTATCACAGCACACGCCTACATTGATGTTTTAAGCACCTTCTTGCTTCCCAGTGTTGAAGAGCAATTCGGGGATGGCGATTGCATCTTTCAGCACGATAGAGCATCTGTTCATAACGCACGGCCTGTGCCGGAGTGGTTACACCACAATAACATCCCTATAATGGACTGACCTGCACAGAGTCCTGACCTGAAGCCTATAGAACGTCTTTGGGATGTTTTGGAACGCCGACTTCGTGCCAATCTTCACCAGCCGATATTGATACCTGTCGGTGCAGCATTCCGTGAAGAATTGGCTGTCATCTCCCAAGAAACCTTCCACCACCTGCTGAACGTATGCCTACGAGAGTGGAAGCTCTCATCACCACATTTAATTTCAGTATACCGATGAAAGTTACTACGAGCTTGTAAGTCATTTTTAGTCACCTGTCCGGATACTTTTGCTCATATAGTGTATGTTAATTTGTTAGTCGTTGCAAAACTTTCTTGTTTTATTGGAAATCACGACACTCGGAGAGAATTATTCGACTGAGCTCGGAAGATACGTGGTAATGATCAAACACAGAAAATGAGATTAAAGCTTTCCCTGTTTCTTCTGAATCACATAATTCAAATGTCGGGATATATCCTTTGCAAAGAACACAATCGATTTCCATCCAACCCTTAGCCGACCCGAACTGGTTCTCCACCGCTCTCTACTTCGTGGGCAAGGGGACGCTTACACCAAGTTTACTTTCCATTACAAGATTAAAGCCATAAAGGTGCTAAACAAGTCACACAAACCCTTTTCAAGGTTTCCCTCTCTCGGAATTCATTGTACTCTAGGCTGAAACAAGCCCTCCAACATAAACACTTTTATAACTCGTAAATAATCTGTGGATGGTAGAGACAGCAATAGGAAGAAGAAATTATGAACTCAATTTTCTTTCCAAAGGAAATTCAAGAGTACTGTCCACGTTTAGCATCACTGCAGAGATAAATAATATAGCTGTTAAGGGTAAGTGGCGTTGAAAAAAGAGCTGAAATCGGTACAAATGGACACGGCCCGGTGGAATCCGCATAAGATTCTGTAAGGAATTTGCGAATGAGTAAATACCTCTTTTAACTATAATATATCACAGATCCCCCCAACAACAGACTGTAACAGGAATAATGTGCGAAACTAACGTCCAATATCTTTGATAACCAAATGTTGCAGAATCTCAAACATGTCCTCAACTGAAACGTAATGAAGTATTTCGAACACAATCATGTGGAATATAAATCGGGCTTTTCTCATATAACATCCAATACGCAATGGATCAAGGGGGGCCATGTGCATGTAGTATTTTCTTGCATTTTAGTACAGCATCTACGCTTATTTGCGAAAGTATGACCATAGCTAGAACCTAATGAAGTTACAGACTATGTTGGATTTCTTGGTATGGAATAGATAGCATGTTATCCTGGATGGATCATGCCGCAAAGAAGCGTGACGGATCTGGTCTACTCATAATACATATTAATGAAGTGCCAGATAAAATTAGCCGTAGTGTCAGAATTTTCGCAGGTGATGAAGTTATCTATAGTGCAGGAAAAAAAAGAAAAGTAGCTGCACAAATATCCAGTCAGAACTTGCAGTAAATGTTCAGCCGTTTGAAACTGTGAAGTCTATAAAACGTAGCACCCTATATAACTTCAGTGAGTCACAAATGGAATCGGTCAATTCGCATTACAGCAAATATTTGTTGGAATATGAAACGGAATTATATTGTAGACTCAGTCGTAAATTAAGTAGGTGGCAAACTTCGATCCAGGATACTGGGGAAATACAGTCATCCTCCGAGGGATACACTCTTGCTATTCGTCAAAGAATATATCAAAAGTACACAGACTGTTCTTCAAAAGAGTCGTCGGGCGCGTTGTCTTTGGTGTTTCGATAGACGTTTGAAATGGAGTAATTCCGAATTCATTCAATCATTTTTAGTATCGAATGAGGAATATTTGTCACGTACTGGTAAGAAATAAACCACTCAAAAATCCTTCAACCAGGTGTGTGAGTTTAGAATCGAGGTGAGCAGGAACTAAGAGAGCATTGGATAGACTCGATATCCATATTGGAAAAGCGAAACTGCAAAGATCTATTGGCGCACGGGATTAGCCGAGCGATCTAGGGCGCTGCAGTGATGGACTGTTCGGCTGGTCCCGGCGGAGGTTCGAGTCCTCCCTCGGGCATGGGTGTGTGTGTTTGTCCTTAGGATAATTTAGGTTAAGTAGTGTCTAAGCTTAGGGACTGATGACCTTAGCAGTTAAGTCCCATAAGATTTCACACACATTTGAACATTTTTGAAAGATCTATTGGAATACCAGAGAAAATGCGCCTAACAATTCTTAGTAGGGACATATGGTATTTACCAACTCGTGAGACAGCGTCACGGACATCCTGAAGAGACTGGTGTGACAGACGCCTGAAGACAAACAGCAACTATCCCTCGAAACCGTATTTGAGAAGTTTCAGAAACCAGCATTAAGAGCGGAATCTAAGAATATACTACAATCCCCCACGGTCGCCCGACGCTTTCCTCCCGTAGAGACCACGAAGACCACATTAGGTAATTATAGTGCGCACAGAGGCTTATTTAAGGCATCATTCTTCCCGCTTTCCGTACAGGAATGAAGTCGTACAATGAGAAGCACCCTCGACCATGGACTTCTCAGTGTGTAGGTGTAGAAGTAGGATGGCGCGCTCTTTGAAACGCATCGTGACCGTTCAAATAACTTTGAAACAGTGATAGTTTCGTGTGGTCCTTTTCCTTTTTTACCTAGGTCGTTCTTAAATGTGGCTGAGTGGCAGACTAGTTCGTGGAGCGGGCGTGCTGGTACTCACCATGGCTGCTGCTGTGGCTGGGCTGCGGCTCTGTCGGTGCTGGGATCTGACAGCGAGTGACGTGCAGACACCCCGGGGCGGGATTTATAGGGCGGGCGCGCGGCCTCCGTACCACGCGGGGCGCGGCCTTCGGCTGCGGTGAGGCGCGACGCACCGTGTCTCCAGGAGACACAGCCATCCGCCGCTCCCCAAGCCTACTCACTCCCGTCTTTACTTGAGCCAGGCACCGCCCGCCTCAAAAGCAACGACCCGACTCCGTCTTTGTCACCAGAAAACCAGGTAGGCTGGTCAGCTTATGTCCCTTCGCCGTAATTAATCATGTTTATGATAAGTTTGTTTGTGTGGCCATCCTCCGCAGCAAGTATATAAACACTTAGATTGAAACTTTCACTCTACAGCGGAGTGTGCGCTGCTATGAAACTTCCTGGCAGATTAAAACTGTGTGCCAGACCGAGACTCGAACTCGGGACCTTTGCCTTTCGCGGACAAGTGCTCTAACAACTGAGCTACCCAAGCACGACTCACGCCCCGTCCTCACAGCTTTACTTCCACCAGTACCTCGTCTCCTACCTTTAAAACTTCACAGAAGTTCTCCTGCGAACCTTGCAGAACTAGCACTCCTGAAAGAAAGGATATTGCGGAGACATGGCTTAGCCGCAGCCTGGGGGATGTTTATAGAATGAAGTTTTCACTCTACAGTGGAGAGAGAGAGAGGAGACGAGGTACTGGCGGAATTAAAGCTGTAAGCACGGGCGTGAGTCGTGCTTGGGTAGCTCAGTTGTTAGAGCACTTGCCCATGAAAGGCAAAGGTCCCGAGTTCGAGTCTCGGTCCGGCACACTGTTTTAATCTACCAGTAAGTTTCATATCAGCGCACACTCCGCTGTAGAGTGAAAATTTCATTCTACAAACATCCCCCCGGCTGTGGCTAAGCCATATAACACACACTTTCGTCCGCATCGGGACTTAGTGGATGAGGTTTTTCTGCTTTCGCTGGATGCGGCAGAAATCTTCGATACAGTACCTCTTGAAACTCCAAACACTTCGGCTATCTTGGCTATGGATGCACCCACCATACGAGGACCACCAATTTTCCCGCTTTCGACTTCAAAATAATTCAGTTTCATATTCCAACAAATTCTTGCTGTGAGGTGACCGATTCCCTTTTGTGACTCACTGATGTTATATAGGGTGCTATGTTTTATAGACTGCACAGTTTTAAACTCCTGAATATTTACTGCAAGTTCTAAATGGATATTTCTGCAGCTGCCTTTTCTTGTTTTGTTTTCCTTCATTATGGATAACTTCATCACCTGCGAAAACTCTGACGCTACGGCTAATTTTATCTGGCAGTTCATTATTATGTATTATGAGTAGAGCAGATCCGTCACCCTTCTTTGCGGCATGAAGTTACATTTACATCTGTCGATGACTATTCATCCAGGATAACATGCTACCTCTTCCATAGCAAGAAATCCGCAATATAGTCAAAAACTCCGCTATGGTCATACTTTTGCAAATAAGGGTAGGTTTTGTACTGAGTAAAATGCTATTCCGAAGTCAAGAAATACTGCGTGCACAAGACTCCACTTGATCCATTGCGTTTTGGATGTTATATGAGAAAATCGCGATTTTTATTCCATATGGTAAATGTACCATGCCGTTGGGCATGAAGGAGATCATTGTGTTCGAAATACTTCATTACGTTTCAGTTGAGGACGTGTTTGAGGTTCTGCAGCATGTGATTGTCAAAGATTTTGGACGTTAGTTTCGTACATTATTTCTGTTACAGTCTGTTGTTGGAGGGATCTGTGATGTCTTACAGTTAAAAGAGGTATTTACTCATTCTCAAATTCCTTACATAATCATTCGGATTCCATCGGGCTCTGTCCAGTTGTAGCGATTTCAGCTCTTTTTCAACGCCACTCACGCTTAAGAGCTACAACACTTACCTTTGCAGTGATGCTAGAGTTGAAGGTGGACAGTACTCTTGCATTTTCTTTGGAAAGAAATATTTGAAAATGGAGTTCCAAATTTCGTTTTCCTTTTGTTACGTCTGTCACCCACAGATTATTTTCGAGATTTAAAATTGTTTTTATTGGAGGGCTTGTTTCAGCCTTCAGTACAATGAATTGCGAGAGACGGAAACCACAAAAAAGGAGTTATGTGACTTGTTTATCATCTTTCTAGCTTTAATCTTGTAGAGGAAAGGAAACTTGGTGTAAGCGTCTCCTCGCCCACGAAGTCGAGAGCGGCGGAGAACCAATTGGGGTCGGCTAAGGGTTGGATGGAAATCGATTGTGTTCTTTTCCGACACAACGTACTCGCAACTACACAGAATGCTATTCTGACCGCGACTGACACATCCACCGATACCATTCATCGTCCAGTACAACGGCACAACCCGCAGGTGTCGCTAGCCTCTGTGTTGAAGCGTGCATTTCTCGCTGTTTTTTCATATTTTTCCCCTGCGTGTTCATCTCTTCAAGCTGGTATCTGGTGTTTAGCTGTACAAAAAACACACTACATTACCGCTGCGAAACGGAAACACAATTTTCTGAACGGATATTTACGGCAGCCCTTCAACAATTTCCGACCTCTTTTGTAACCAGTGATGAGAGACGGACAAGTAGAGGTACTGGACTTAAACATGTTACGTGATGCGCTGTATTCATATTACTTACTAGTTATACGATACATCTAGAAATGGCAGCTCTAATTTCAGATTCTCACTAATGGCAACTTTGTCACAATGTATGCATGTGAAAATGCAGAAATATGGCTGCCAGTAGTAGTTACGTGTGCAATGTTCGTGTTCGGAAAAGGCTTCTGAGAGATGATTTATACAATTCCAAAGATGATGTGAATAGTTACAACTTAGATAAAGATCAGGAATTCTATAAGGGGCAGTCAAAGTGGCAGTGTGATGACAGAAATCTTAAGAGCCACCATTAAGATTTATTACGTGCTGTAGTAAGGCAACAACACAATTAATGCTATATTGTGCTGCATCATAGAATAATTTTTGAGGTTGTTATGCATTTTTACTTCACAAACTCGTAATGCAAGTGCTTGTATCATAAACAGAAACAATTATGACCTTTTAAAATTGTGTGTTTGAGAGGATTCATAGGAATGTTTCGTTAAGTCGCCCTGAAAGTTAACAGTGGTAATTCATAGCTGACCCACGTTAAGTTCACACAGTTTTGCAAGTAAACAGCGAATTGTGATAAATGTAAATTTGCATAGATTTTACGTCTTTATAGATATGCCGCTAAAAATATGTCGTTACTCTTGAATTATTTGAAAACAATGAATTTTCTGAATAAAAGATTCGTAATGGATGTATTTGTAATATTGTATATACGACACTTTGTTGAAATGTTACTGCGCAATTTCTCAAAACAACCAACTTTTCCCTTAGCAGTGTTTACAGCCAATGTCTTCAATTGTCTAATGGAAATATGCGACCTTATAAATATAAGATTGGTTAATTAGTGCACTATTCAGAAACATGTTTTCGTATATTATTGATTACAGATTTTAGTAATTTATCGCCATCTTATGGTCTGACCATTAACCCATGACGAAGTTGCTTGTGGATGAATTTTAATATCTAAACTGCCAAAACCGTAACGCGAATACTGCTGTAAGTGCGCTGTCTTGATGCAATAAATTTTACGAGAAATTGCTTACCTAGAAAAAATTACCATACATATAAAAATGGCACCTTATTTACATTAATGCTACCACTGATTTGGCTTACGAACTAGACTGTTACTGATGTTTTTGCAGCTGGTTCGTACACACAATGATACAGTATTGACCAAAGAATAAAAGTGAGGGTGATCTAACAATTTCAGAGATCTATCTCATTTCAGTTCTCTGCTCACGTTGTATCTTCGAACGTGCCCTAACTGTCAGTACATCAAGAACAGTTAAATCTTCCAACCAAAAGGTACGCAAAGAAGTAATGTGAATACACAGCCATTTTCATACTTACGGCACCTTCATGTAGGTAACTATCATATCGTTAATTTATATGTAACTAATTGTGTTCACGTTTTATAGTGATACTGTATTGTGCTTTTTTATACAACTAAACGCGGGATAATGGCTTAAAAAGCTATATCTAGTTGTCAAACAAAGAAAAAGTTGAAATAAGAAACAGTCCTATTGGAGTGATTCCGCATGCGTCCATGCATATTCACTATGGAATAAGCAATATTTGTCACGTACTGGTAGGAAATAAACCACTCAAAAAAAAAAAAAAAAAAAACTTGCAACCAGGTGGTGTGTGAGTTTATAATAGAGGTCAGCACGTATTATGATTGCACAAGGATCTGATGATATACCAATGCGAATCTACACAGTATACGAAAGTACTTGCCCTCTAGCAACAGTGCAGTATACAGTAGGACAGTAGTACTGTTCCTAGTGATTGGAAAGAACCACAGATCATTCCCATATTTAAGAAATTTTGGATCATGTTCTAAGTTTGCATAGTATCGTATTTCGGGAGGCCGAAAATATCAACATGAATTCCGCAAACAACGTTCGTCTCAAACAGCTCATTGTGTTCGTTCATGGAACATAGAAAGCAGTACACATAAGGGGGTCATGTAGATGCCGTGTTTCTCGACTTCCAAAAGGCGTTCAAAACTATGCCACTCTGCTGTCTAACAAACTAAGTACGAGCGTAGTAACAGTAGACCAGCTGTATGATTTGATTAAAGGGTTCGTACCAAACGGAACTCAGCGTGTTATTCCTAATCGAGTGAAATATCTCGACATAAAAGTAGCTTCGGATGTTTCCCAAGGCAGTGTTATGGTGCTATTACTTTGTCAATATGCAGGCTACGAATGGCTTAGTGGGCAACATCGGAAGTTCCACGAGGCTTTCCGTGGATGATGGTGTTGTGTACAGAGAAGTCGCTATACTAGAAAATAGTCGTGATATCCAGGAAGGCCCGCCGCGCGGGATTAGCCAAGCGGTCTTAGGCGCTGCAGTCGTCGACTGTGCGGCTGGTCCCAGCGGAGGTTCGAGTCCTCCCTCGGGCATAGGTATGTGTGTTTGTCCTTAGGATAATCTAGGTTAAGTAGTGTGTAAGCTTAGGGACTGATTACCTTAGCAGTTAAGTCCCATAAGATTTCACACACATTGAACATTTTTGAACAGGAAGGCCAGCAGAGAATCGACGATTGGCAGTTGATCTCCAGCATAAACAACTGTAACGTGTTGCGCATTAATATGCAGAAAACACTTTATTCTGTAATTACAGAATCTACCCCATAAAGCTGATGAGGCTGATGCCAGACACAGATTCACTGGAAGAATCCTCAGGAAGTTTAGTTTGTTATCCTTTTAATAAGGTTCTTTAAACTGTAATTACAATATTATTGTTGAGCAATGAAGTGTATAGCATGAAACAACAAATGACGAAATGTGTGGCTCCACCCTCCATGTATTTTTCCTTCAAGTTATCCCAACCCTAGCTGTGAGGTATCCATGATGATTGTTATACAAGAGATGTTTATTCTCCAAAAACGTCGTAAGTCTTGAGTATAAAACATGTTCCATAACTCAACAGATTAACAACGATATAGGTCTGTAATAATATGCATCAGTCCGGTGGCCCATCTTGAAAACGGGAATCACCTGTGCTTTTTTTTCCAGTCGCTAGGTACCCTTCGTTGATCCACCGATCTATGATAAACTGATGCTAGAAGGGGAGCAAGTTCTTTCGCGTAACCACTGTAGAATTTTGTTGGTACCAGATCTGGTCTTGATGCCTTTCCACTATTAAGCGATTGTACTTGGTTTTCTGCTCCGCAATCTGTTATTTCAACACCTGCCATTTCTACGTTCGTAGGATGAGTGAAAGGAGGAACTGTGTTTCGATCTTCGCGGTGAAACAATTTTGGAAGATCGAATAAAGTATTTTGGTTTTCTCTCTGTTATCTTCCGTTTAGGTTACTGTATGGTCTCTTAGTGAATGAGGATATCAAACCTCTTACTGATTTTACAGAAGACCAAAACCTCTTAGGGGTTTTACTCAGGTCGGTTCACAAAATTTTAATGTAAAAACCATTGAACGCTCATTTTAGTTTTTCTCAGATTTTGTGTTTAGCTACGTTTTGACTTCTCTTGAATCTGAGACCAAGCTCTCTTTGTTTACGGAGCAGTTTTCTAACATGATTATTAAACCACGGTGGATCTTTCCCATCCCCTAAAATTTTGTTCGGAACATACTTGTCTAAGCCATATTTTTCAATTTTTTTCCATATTTTGTGCACCAAATCTTCATCCTCGTCACTGAATATTTGACCCTGACAACTCAAATACTCTGCAGTTTGTATCCTGTCTCTCTTGCTAAGCCAAAGTATATACTTGTCTTTCGTAACATCTCCCGAAAAACTTGTAGTCACAGCTATTATCACAGCCTTGTGATCATTGATACATTCCTCTACGTTAACTGTTTCGAAGTTCTCGTCTATTTGTTGCTAAGAGATCTAAGACTTGACCTTCACGAGATGGTTCACTACCTCTCAAAGTAATTTTCGGGTAAGATGTTCAGAATATCACACGAATCGCTGTCTCTGGTATCAGTTTTGATAGCATAACCCTCCACATCTATACTCGTGAAGTTATCCTTGTCCCCGCGCTACCCCTTCTTCCCCCCCCCCCCTCCCCCCCCCCTCCCCCACACTACAACAGCATGATCAGGAATATTACGATATTCAGTAAATTTTCTCTGAAGCTCTGTATTATTACTTGTCCTGACATAGGCGGTCTATACGAGCGCCCGATTACAATTTTTGACCGACATGCAAGAACGAGCATTTCCTGAGAACATTGTGGCTAATGTAACTTCATTCTTGCAGGAAATTCGTCTCCAGTCCCAAGGGTTTCTCTAGCTACACGTACACGCCACACGTACTCTGCCACCGTAGTAGCCGCATTGTGCATGTAGTGCTTGCCTGACCATTTAAGAGGAACGATACAACTCTCCACCCAATAGTGGATGTCGAGAAACTCTCATCCGATACCGTGGAAGAGCCATCTGTCTTCTGGTTTACACCTTTCACTCTGCTCCAAACCAGAGAACCGCGATCGACTCTGGATACAATGCTACAGACAGCCTGCACCCCGTGTACGATTCTAGTTGCCTTCACCAAATTAGCCATCCGCTGAAAGGAGTCAAGAATGGCCTCAGAACCTAAGTGGCTGGCGTCATTCAAGTTAATATGTGCCACTATTTTCGGCCGCTTGCACCCAGTGCGCTAATATCAGCAGGCAGGGCCTTCTCCACGTCACGGATGAGACCCCTGGCAAGGATGTCGAGTGTCATACTGGCGTTTTTCCCGCCGTGCATGTTATTACCCTGAGGGCCTCCATCACCCGCCTTACTTTGGAGCACCCAGTTACTGGTATACCCACCTTCTGCACTTGTCCGTACTGGGGTTGCCGAACAGGAGAGGCGTCCCGTGTTGGCTCCGAAGTATTATCAGCACTGGGTACCACCTCTACCTGTTGCTAAGGCGTAAGCAGCCGGCCGTGCCATCCGTTCCCTCTTTCGCCTTCCGCCCAGTTACGCGCAACCTCACCACTGTCCGCAGCTAACTGTCGGGTGAGTACGAAACGCACTGGTGTTCCGCGACAACAAAGTCAACAGAGGATTCCAGCGGCACCTAACGTGTCGCAGGTCTCGTCACCGGCGCTCCGATCTCGCCGCGAACTTTGAGCAGTATCCACAAGCATGTCGTCCATAACCATCGCACCTTCTCCTTATCGCTCACAACAAGCACATTTTCTAGCCATATCGTACTGTGTAAGAAATTGATATAAGGCCTTAAAAAAGAGTCAGGATTATCTTAGAAAGCGGTAGGAGATCGCGCAGAAGAGAAAATTATCCGGCTGTGGCTCTGATGAGGTTGGAATGTACGCCCAATATAACGAGGAGAATCAACAAACACTAAAATCTGCTCTGCAGCATTCTCACTGCAGCGTGTGACCGCAAGATCCGCAAGCTCTTAAAGTGGATATAAATTTCTCTATTGAAAATGGATGTATCAGCTTATACCAGAAACAGTGCTTAAGTAAAAGCTACTGTAGCAAATACATATGCAAACTCCAGTGCGACGACCTCAGTTACTTGCTGTGTGCTAACACAAGATTTAAACGTAGAGACGTTACGTGGAGCTTCTGACAGCGGAAAATTACACGAGGAAGGCTCCTCACACAAGGATATGGACTAAGATTTACTCAAAAACGAAAACTTAGAGTAATTTGCTGGACACTATTCTACACAGTAAAATATGCAGATAAAAGCCGATATAGTCCACTTCTTAGTAGAAGCACTTGAAAAAAAAAGATAACACAAACTAAACTAAATCACATTGTATCAGACTGCTGCTGCTGTTGCTGCTGCCACTACAGGCGTCTATAACATGAAGTCAAGGCCGAATGCACACAGGAAAAAACACACATGGAGAATATGTACGGCTTCACTATAACATTGACCGGTGAGTGTACCGTGTCCAAAGATTTGGAGTTCAGTACGCCCATACAACATTGAGGCACCTACACACCATGAAGCCTGGACCACCATGAAGCCTGGACCACCAAAACGATAGTGTTCGACAGTGCTCCTGGGTGCATTACCATGTCTCGCCATACGAGGATACGTCCAGAATCACTACCAGGAATGAATATGCTCTCATGCGAGAAGAGCACATTCCTCGTTCATCCAGCCCCTACCTCCTTGGCACCACCTAAAATGACGCCGCCGGTGTGTGGATGTCAACAGAATACAATGCACTGATCGTCGGGCAAAGAGTTCACCCTCATGGAGTTGCCGTGGTGCTGTGGAACGCAAGATGGTGTACCTTACAGCACTGTTAAATGCGACTGTAAAAGCAGCCGTTGTTTGGCGGGCGTCCCTGTTTGCTTGTTGCACAGTGTAGCAGTCATCTACAGCTGTAGTTGACCACGGCGGACCGCATCCTCTGCTTTGGGTAGCAGTGACTGTGGTTCGGAACGTTTCCCAAGCACATGAAACAATGTTGTGAGCAATGCCAAAGTCGTAGCCTACACTCGTCACACTTTTTCCTCGTTTCAGTTTACCGATGATTCTTCCACGTGTGAAGTAAAGTAGATATTGTCGCCGGCCCATGTTCTAATGAACACCACCACAGTGCACCGTAACAGCTCGATGCTGGACACAGACTGTCTTTCCCGTTCCTTCAACCGGCTCGTGTTGCAGGGCCAGCCTATTTTGCATTATAGTCACGATTACCTCACGAATTGTGAGTCCCGCTTTCTGTTCACGACTGACAGACCTCCGATGATGATGATTAGTGTTTTAGGGCGCACAACAACGAGGTTATCAGCGCCCGTTCCCAAAAGATCAATTCAGAGCCGATCTTTGCGAGAATTGGTAATGTTCAAATTGCAAGATTGGACACAGCACATCAAAACAGGTAGATAAAACTAAAAATAAAATAGCGGTACAAAACAGGTAAAAATAATTAACGGTGCAGACCTCCGATTACGTGCCACCGGACTTTCATTCACTTCCAAAGAGTTGTTATTGTGTTATTTTACATCATCTATCTCGTCCTTAAAATTTGCAGATCAGTGTAACGCTACTCGTCACCGAAGGTGTGTTTCGAGGTAGCTTTCCTTCACTTTTCGAACCTTCCACATGTCAGTGGGATGGGATGTTACATTTCTATTAGAATATCGATGCTTAGATATGAAACGAATGTTGTATTATGATAAACGATTGTACGACGCGTCCTGGAAACTCAAATTTGATTTTCGCATTGAGCTTTAACTAAGGTAGCATGGCATTTATACCATTAGACATATTGTTTTTCATTTTCTTTTTGTTATGTATAGTTTTAAACAAAAATTGTACAACAATGTACAGTTGTGTTTTCTTCCTCCCAGGCGGTTTTAACAGAAAACGCGAAAGATGTATTTACGGCATAAAGGTTTACGGTTTTGGAATGTCAATCGTCTGAAACTTTGTAATCTTACCCGTTCGCGAAATAGTGTCACTGAATATGGTATCCTCACAGATGCAGCACTTGAAGAGGTCTCGCGCATACTTCGTATACCATTGATCCCAACTGTTATACGTACTCATTTTAAGAAATTCCCGTTCCCATTCAAGGTTTAGTTCGATGATTTCTTTTGGTTAAATCTCTCTATTGCTGTCGATACTATTTCTTTGAATTCAAACCACATCTGGTTTACACTTACATTGTTAATTTGGAAGGAGTCGAGATTCTCTCTCATGAAGGCGTCAAGTGAACGTTTATCTGCTTCTTTGAATAGGAATATTTTTCGTTTATTTTTGGAGGATATGGGGGTTACAATATTCAATCTCTCTACGACGAACCTGTCTTCACTAATTGCTGTATGTGTTTTGATGCACATTAGCGCAGGATGATTTGTTGCTAAGAGGTCAAACGTGCTTTCACAAACGTTTGTTATTCGAATGGCCTCATGAACTAATTATTCGAAACAACTTTCAGAGAATGATTTAGCACAATTTCAAATGCATACCTCCGGATTTAGAGATATATTTTCTCCAACATATAGAGGGTAATTTGAAGTAGCCACAACTGTAATTGTATGAGTCGGATATCTGTTTGAAATTAGTCTCAAGTATTCTTTGAACCTTTCAGCAATTGTATCACGTCAGTTGAGACATCGGTAAAAGGAGCAAATTATGATTCTATTCCAGTTGCCAAGAATGACCTCTACCCACTCTAATTCACAGGAGCTATCTCCTTCAGAATCATTACTAGATAAACTACTTCTAACTGCAACAAACACACTATCGCCTACTGAATGCAACCTATCCTTTTTAAAAACCATTAGGTCCTTTGCAAAAAATTCGAATGCACTAATCTCCGGGTTTAGCCAGCTTTCAGTGCCTTTACCGATTTGAATATCAGTGCTTTCTGTTAGCGCTTGAAGCTATGGTACTTTTCCAACACAGCTACGACAATTTACAAATGTTATACCAATGGTTTCTACATTCTTAAAATGTTCGACCTGCACTCTTTGAGACTGAAGCCCTTCTTGTGTTTCCGTGTAACGCTCTAACTAAGTGCACGATACACAACCCCTGCTTCCTGTGTAGGCCTCCCCTGCATATACCGGACCCCTGACCTGTTGTGTAGAACCAGAAACCCCACCACCATATAGTGCAAGTTGAGAAATCTGCTGCCTACGCAGCCACCAAACAATCTGAGTCAGACCCTCCAATCGTCTTTGTTGCAGAGGTCCGAAATAGGTCCTGTCTCCTATGCTACAAATGATGAGCTCTGCTTTCATCTCGTAAGCAGGACTGGCAGTCTTTACCATTTCTGATAGTCGCTCAAATCCAAAGTGAATCTCAGTCGATACAAATCGATGCACATCATTGATACCAACGTGAGCCACCACCTGCAGTTGGTTGCACCCTGTGCTCTTCACAGCATCCAGAAGAATCCATTCCATGTCTGCTATGACTCCACCCAGTATACACACTGAGTGCACGTTGTTTTCTTCCCCTCCTTGGCAGTCATGTCTCTAAGAGGCCCCATAATGCGCCTAACGTTGGAGCTCCCAACTACCCATCTGCTATTACTGCCCAGATCTTGCAAGCTTAGACTTTTCCTCTGAAACAGGACAAGTGACTGTATCTAGCTGAGGGACAGTGTCAGGTACAGACAACATCTGGGACCTGTTTGTCAGACTGACCAGGGAGGCCTTACATACGACCCCCTATGGAAGTCTTTCACTGCCTGCCACACCCCGACGCAATGCCAACTTGATCATGGCTGAGGAATCAACCTGCAAACGAGCAGTAACTGGGCTTCGTAGGTGATGCTGGATGACCGTTGGATTTCCATAGTTGGCCCACAACACTGATCCCCATCAACTGTGTGTCTAATAAATTATATTAACACGCAGAGATTCAAAAACTAAACTACTCAAGCAGGAGTGAGACTAAATGATTTGCTCCTGATTAGGAACTATTATGAAGTCGCGAAATCGATTTACTTTCCGACACAAACGTAAACGCGAGAACGGTGTCTATTAAATATTAAATTAAGAGGCAGATATTCAAAAGCTAAACTATCAAAGCACAAAAATGAAACTATATAATCGCTCTTGATTAGGAACTTGTAAATTTTCACAAAATCGGTTTCTCCCCAGTTGCTGCTTCTGTCTCAGCCGACTGCTGATGTGTGTTTGTCGCGAAAGTGAAGTGGATAGTTCCTGTGAGTTATTACGGACAGAGCTCATTGCTGGCACCACAATAAAATAATAATTGGATCCTTTTACCGACCTCCCAATTCAGGTGTTACAATTACCGAAAAATTCAAAGAAACTTTGAGTTTGATGTCAAGCACATACCCGACTCATATGTTTATAGTTGGTGGTGACTTTAATTTACTCTCGATATGTTGGCGAAAATACATGCTTAATTCTGGAGGTATGCATAAAACATCAACCGAAATTGTGCTAAAAGCTCTCTCTGAAAATTATTTCGAGCAATTAGTTCATGAGCCCACGCGAATAGTAAACGGTTGTGAAAACACACTTAACCTCTTAGCAACAAATAATCCTGAGTTAATAAAGAGCCTGAACACGAATACATGGATTCGTGGACACAGAGTTGTCGTAGAGAGATACTGTAACCCCCAAATCCTCCAAAAAGAAACGAAAAGTATACCTACTCAAAAGACAGATAAAAATTCACTTGACGCCTTGCTGAGTGACAATCTCGACTCCTTCCAAATTAACAATATAAGTGTAGACCAGATGTGGCTTGAATTCAAAGAAATAGTATCGGCACCATTTCAGAGATTTATACAAAATAAATTAACGACGGAGCTCATCCTCCTTGGTACACAAAACGGGTCAGAACAGTGTTGCAGAAACAACGAAAAAAACATGCCCAATTTAAACGAACAGCAGAATCCCAAGATTTGCAATCTTTTGGAGAAGCTCTAAATGTAGTGTGGACTTTAATACGAGGTGCTTATAATAGTTTCCACAACGAAACTTTGTCTCGAAACTTGGCAGAAAATCCAAAGATATTCTGGCCGTAGGTGAAGTATGTTACTGCCAAGGCAAAATTCCTTGTCTGCGCGATCGCAATGGAGATACTATCGAAGACAGTGCTGCCAAAGCAGAGTTACTAAACACAGCCTCCCGAAATGCCTTCACAAAAGAAGACGAAATATATATTCCAGAGTTCGAATCAAGAACAGCTGCGAACTTGAGTAACGTAGAAGTAAATATCCTCGGTGTAGTGAAGCAAGTTAAATCACTTCTTCTGGTCCAGACTGTATACCAATTAGGTTGCTTTCGGAGTATGCTGATGCAATAGCTCCATACTTAAAATCATATAAATCCGTCCGCTTGACGCCTGGAAAGTTGCACAGGTCAAACCAATATTCAAGAAAATTTGTAGGAGTAATCCACTAAATTACAGGTCCTTATCATTAACTTCAATAGGGTCTACGCAGCAGGATTTCGGAACATATATTGTGTTCGAACATTATGAATTACCTCGAAGAAAATGGTCTATTGACACACAGTCAACATGGATTTAGAAAACATCGTTCTTGTGAAACCTTTATTCGCATCAAATGATCAGTGCTATCGACGGGGGATTTCAGATTGATTCCGTATTACTGGATTTCAGGAAGGGTTTCGACACTGTACCACACAAGCGCCTTGTAGGGAAATTGCGTGCTTGTGGAATATCGTCTTAGTTATGTGACTGGATTCGTGATTTCGTGTCAGAGAGGTCACAGTTTGTAGTAATTGATGGAAAGTCATTGAGTAAAACATATGTGATTTCTGGGGTTCCCCAAGGTAGTGTTATTGGCCCTTTGCTGTTCCTTACCGATATAATCGATCTGGGAGACAATCTAAGCAGCCGTCTTAGGCTGTTTGCAGATGACGCTGTCGTTTATCGACTAATAAAGTCATCAGAAGAACAAAAACATCGTAAAACGATTTAAAAAAGGTATCTGAATGTTGTGAAAATTGGCAGTTGACCCTAAATAACGAAAAGTGTGTGGTCATCCACATGAGTTCTAAAAGTAATCCGTTAAAATTCGGTTACGCTGTAAATCAGTCAAATCTAAAAGAAATATTTTCAACTAAATACCCAGGAATTACAATTACGAACAACTTAAAATTGGAAGGAACACAAAGAAATTGTTCTGAGGAAGGATAACCAAAGACTGCATTTTATTAGCAGGACACTTAGAAACTGTAACAGATCTACTAAGGAAATTGGCTACACTACGCTTGTCCGTCCTCTTTTAGAATACTGCGGCGCGATGTGTGATCCTTACCAGATAGGATTGACGGAGTACATCGAGAAAGTTGAAATAAGGGCAGCGCGTTTTGTATTACCACGAAATTGGGCAGAGAGTGCCACTGAGATGATACAGGATTTGAGATGGGCATCATTAAACCAAAGTCGTTTTCCGTTGCGACGGAATCTTCTTACGAAATTCCAATCATCAACTACCTCCACTGAATGCGAAAATATTTTTTTGTCACCGACCTACATAGGGAGAAACGATCACCATGATAAAATAAGGGAAATCAGAGCTCGTACGGAAAGATATAGGTGTTCATTCTTTCCGCGTGCTATACGAGAGTGGAATAATAGAGAATTGTGAAGGTGGTTCGATGAACCGTCTGCCAGGCATTTAAATGTGATTTGCGAGGTATCCATGCATATATAGACATAGATGCAGCGTTGCCAGGTTCCCTAGTTAGTCATGTTTTCCAATAATCCGAAAAATTATTCTACAGGCGTTCAGTATAACTGTCTTCTGCATTTGTCAACAAAGTGAAAGATGCAGTTTTGGTTCCATTAGGCTGCTCACAATCCGCTTTGGGCAACCACTGGTATCCGATATTATTACAGCCTTGTTCTGATCAGATTTCAGTTTGCCACATGGTTTTAATTCATGTACTAGGCCCTTTTTTCAGGCCATCTAATCACCGCAACTGGTTTGCAACAGATGTCTAAATTGACATGGAAATTTTGCTGTCATCTTAAATCACTAAATGGATCGAAGCCAGTTGTATGTGACACTATTGGTACGCAAAATTAGGGTGACGAAAGAAGGAGGAAATAGTAAACGTCTTTTTCGAAACTACTTCACTGAGGAAGATGATACTGTTTTACCTCCTCTGAATCGTTTCATGGGTTTCAAAACGAGAGATATCGAAATAAGTGACCATGGGATAGGAAGGCTACTGAAATCGCTTTACGCAGGGAAGACCACGGCACTTGAAGGGAAGGTGGGAGGGGTGTCAGTAGGACTACACATAGAGTATGCGAAAGAGCTTGCGCCTCTTCTAGTAGCAGTGTACCGTAGGTGTCCGGAGGAGCGGAGTGCCTCTAGTGATAGAAAAAAGTGCATGTCGTTCTCTTTTTCAAGCAGATCGTCAAAGAGACGAACAAAACTATAAGATTCCGGACAGAACGTTCATGAAAAACACAGCTCTCTCTGTTCGTCCACGAGACCCAGAAGACAACAGACGCCGGCGCCCAGCTAGAGCCGTGTTCGTTGACTTCCGGCAGGCGCTCGATATGGTTACCCTCTGCCGTCTAATGAAAAGAAATACTAAAGTACGGAATATCTAACCAACTGTATAACTGGACTGAAGAGTTTGTAGCAAATAGAACACAGTATGTTAGTAACAACGGAGATAAATCTTCAGATGTAAAACATGTGACCTCTTGAAGAAGGTCGGAAGTTCGATTAGGCTTATCTTGCTGCCAATTATTTCTGTCTCAGATATTGGAATTGTTCAGAAAGCTTCTGCCACATTGGGTTACGTGTAACTGATACACTATGTACACTATGTGATCGAAAGTATCCGGAAACCTATCTGAAAATGACTTACATGTTCGTGGCGTCCTCCATGGGCAATGCTGGAATTCAGTATGGTGTTGACCCACCCTTAGCCTTGATGACAGCTTCCACTCTCGCAGGCATACGTTCAATCAGGTGCTGGAAGGTTTCTCGGGGAATGGCAACCCATTCTTCATGGAATGCTGCACTGAGGAGAGGAAGGGATATCGGTCGGTGAGGCTTGGCACGAAGTCGGCGTTCCAAAACATCCCAAAGGTGTCCCGTAGGATTCAGGTCAAGACTCCGTGCATGCCACCCACTACAGGGATGTTACTGTCGTGTAACCACTACTCCACAGGCCAATCATTACGAACAGGTGCTCGATAGTGTTGAAAAATGCAATCGCCATCCCCGAATTGCTCTTCAACAGTGGAAAGCAAGAAGGTGCTTAAAACACCAATGTAGGCCTGTGTTGAGATAGTGCCACGCAAAACAACAAGCCCCATCCATGAAAAACACGACCACCACAGCCTCCGAATTTTACTGTTGGCAGTGCACACGCTGGCAGATGACGTTCACCGGGCATTCGCCATACCCATATCCTGCCATCGGATCGCCACATTGTGTACCGTGATTCGTCACTCCACACAACGTTTTTCCATTGTTCAGTCGTCCAATGTTTACGCTCCTTACACCGAGCGAGTCGTCGTTTGGCATTTACCGGCGTGATGAGCTGCTGCTAGACCATGAAATCCAAGTTTACTGACTTCCCGCCTAACTGTCATAGTACTTGCAGTGCATCGTGATGCAGCTTGGAAATCCTGTGTGATGATCTGGATAGATGCCTGCCTATTTCACATTACGATCCTCTTCAACTGTCGGCGGTCTCTGTCAGTCAACAGACGAGGTCGGCTTGTACGCTTTTGTGCTGTACGTGTCCCTTCACGTTTCGACGTTCCCATTCTGACCACTCATGATGACTTATGACTACTGATGTCTATGATAGGTAGTACCTGGCAGTAGGTGCTAGCACAGTGCACCTAATATGAAAAACGTATGTTTTTGAAGGTGTCCGGATACTTTTGATCACATAGTGTACCTGCGGTTTCTACAGCTTTATGGACTAATGACGTGTTGTAGTAAAAATACTGCCTCAAACCACAAATTTACTTTTCATTTAGCTGCTCTATCTCTGCTAGCCTCCTGCCTCCATTCCCACCTAGAATTATTAGCGTTTAAACAGTTGGTTTAGGATGATGGATCCCATAATTCATGAAAGTTCCCCTCGAGTGTTCTTTGTCATTCTTTCCGGTTTCTACAGTTAACGAAAACAAGGCTATAAGCTATCAGTGGAACTGCGTATGTATGAATGACGCTGAATATTTCCTTCATCTTTTATAGGATTCTAAATTAATGTTATTATTATTATAATTAGTGATAGAAGTAGTAGTAGCAGTAGCAGTAGCAGCAGTAGTAGTAGTTGTCTGTTGTAGCTCAGTTCTATGGACATCGGTATTTTAACAGTACAGAGAATCATCAAAGATGCTTACTTCGATGTAAGATAGGATATTAGAGTCATAGTGCCCACACATGGAATAAATGCCTAAACAAATAAATATGGAAAGGGGAATGTGGAAAGAAACGTTGCCTTCTTACCGGTGATGACCGAGAGAGCAATGACCCGACATAGCGAGAGAGAGCTACCAGATGCTTAATCCTGCTCGCGTTGCTGAGTTTTACAAAACGCGCCACGGTTCCTGCAAATGCCTCTGGCTGCGCAGCGGAACACTGATTGCAAAACGCAGTTCTCGTTGTCAAGCTAAAAACCTGACCAACAGTACTCTCACTGCAATTGGTGGTTTTCCCTCAAGATATAGCGTAAGAGACAAAAGAGCTGTATCCTTTTGTAAGAGGGTTGGAAACGCTTCCAATTACTTCATTCTAATTAGCTAACATAGTTGTATCAGCATACAACACACACACACACACACACACACACACACACAGATATATATATATATATATATATATATATATATATATATATATATATATATATATATATAGTGCTCCATTGATAGTGACCGGACCAAATATCTCACGAAATAAGCATCAAACAAAAAACTACAAGGAACGAAACTCGTCTAGCTTGAAGGGGGAAACCAGTTGGCGCTATAGTTGGCCCGCTAGATGCAGCTGCCATAGGTCAGGCGGATATCAACTGCATAGGAACCTCCATTTTTTTTACATATTCGTATAGCACGTAAAAAATATGAATGTATTAGTTGGACCACCTTTTTCGCTTTGCGACAGATGGCGCTGTAATAGTCACAAACGTATAAGTACGTGGTCTCACGTAACATTCCGCCAGTGCGGACGGTATTTGCTTCTTGATACATTACCCGTGTTAAAATGGACCGTTTACCAATTGCGGAAAAGGTCGATATCGTGTTGACGTATGGCTATTGTGATCAAAATGCACAACGGGCGTGTGCTATGTATGCTGCTCGGTATCCTGGACGACATCATCGAAGTGTCTGGACCATTCACCGGATAGTTACGTAATTTAAGAAAACAGGAAGTGTTGAGCCACATGTCAACCACGACCAGCAACAAATAATGATGCCCAAGTAGGTGTTTTAGCTGCTGTCGCGGCTAATCCGCACATCAATAGCAGACAAACTGCGCAAGAATCGGGAATCTCATAAACTTCTGTGTTGAAAATGCTACATCAACATCGACTGCACCCGTACCATATTTCTATGCACCAGGAATTGCATGGCGACGACTTTGAACGTCGTGTACAGTTCTGCCACGGGGCAGATTCTTTGCACGCGTTCTATTTAGCGACGAAGAGTAATTCACCAAAAGCGATAACGTAAACCTGCGTAGTATGCACTATTGGGCAACGGAAAATCCACGATGGCTGCGACAAGTAGAACATCAGCGACCTTAGCGAGTTAGTGTATGGTGCAACATTATGGGAGGAAGGATAATTGGCTCCCATTTTATCGATGGCAATCTAAATGGTGCAATGTATGCTGATTTCCTACGTAATGTTCTATCGATGTTACTACCAGATGCTTCACTGCATGACAGAATGGCGATGTACTTCCAACATGATGGATGTCCGGCACATAGCTCGCGTACGGTTGAAGCGGTATTGAATAGCTTATTTCATGACAGGTTGATTGGTCGTCGAGGCACCATACCATGGCCCGCACGTTCAGCGGATCTGACGTCCCGGGATTTCTTTCTGTGGGGAAAGTTGGAAATTTGCTATCGTGATCCACCGACAACGCCTGACGATATGGGTCAGCGCATTGTCAATGCATGTGCGAACATTACGGAAGGCGAACTACTCGCTGTTGAAAGGAATGTCGTTGCACTTATTACCAAATGCATTGAGGTTGACGGACATCATTTGAGCATTTATTGCATTATTGTGGTATTTAGAGGTAATCACGCTGTAACAGAATGCGTTCTCAGAAATGATAAGTTCACAAAGGTACATGTATCACATTGGAACAACCGAAATAATATGTTAAAACGTACCTACGTTCTGTATTTTAATTTAAAAACTTACCTGTTACCAACCGTTCTTCTAAAATTGTGAGCCATGCGTTTCTGATTATTACAGCGCCATCTATCAAAAAGCGAAAAAAGTGGTCCAACTAGGACATTCATATTTACTTACGTACTACACGAATATGTAATAAAAATGGGGATTCCTATTTTGAAAAACGCAGTTGATATCCGTTTGACCTATGGCAGCGCCATCTAGCGGGCCAACCATAGCGCCATCTGGTTCCCCCCTTCAAGCTAGACAAGTTTCGTTCTTTATAGTTTTTTCGTTTCACGCTTATTTCGTGAGATATTTGGCCCGGTCACGATCTATGGACCACCACACTATATATATATATATATATATATATATATATATATATATGTGTGTGTGTGTGTGTGTGTGTGTGTGTGTGTGTGTGTGTGTTTGTGTGTGTATACAGGGTTCTGCCTTTTCTTTAACAACCACATATGTAACGGTGAAGTTTTACTATCGTCATTAGGTTAATTTAATTTTCTGTCGAATAACAAGTAAAAATTTTGCTTGAAAATTTCAAGGGTGTCCTATCAATATAAAATATAAAAATATAAAATATAAAAATATATAACTTTTTGAGCAGAAGCAAAATAAAAAATGTGTCAAGCCTATCTTGTTTAGTCACTAGGGGACAATAAACAGCACGATTGTCTTTCTTATAACGTTATTCATTGCGAACACAAGAACAACATTATGTCTCTTGTAAATAGTATCCTGTTTATCTGATCCAGTAACCTACTTCCTCTACTCAAGTTCTGGTCAAAATTAACAATTAAAAAAGACGTTATATTGTTAATATCCCAGTAATGAATAATGTCACAAGAAAAGCAGTTATGCTGGTTAGTTCGTCCGCACTGATATATTTTTTTGTTTTGCTTCAGAATAAAAAATTACGTGGGAAGGTCAAGATGGATGGGACAGCCTGTATACTAGTTTGGGATTATGATGTTTATATTCGTAATATCACTAATAAAATATAAATCCTAATATCACATTCTGATTTTTGTGTGGCTGTCTCTCATTTGCAGTAAAACTGATATTTTGCTCCACTTTCTTCAGCTAATGACGATTTCTCAGTAGTATAGTAGATATATTTACCAAATCTTACGACAAAAATGAAAGTACTGCTTTTTAGTGTCATATTAGACTACTACAACTATCTCGTATTCTACTCTAAACATTCAGCTATTAGTTATCCTTTAACTATCTATAATTAAATATTTCAAGCACAAACAAAAATGAGCTCCAATTACAATATGGAAAACTCTTTAATTTAGTTCAGTTAAAGCTCTGTTCTACGTATCAAAAGCCACAAAAAAGGAAACTGATGTTGACTGCTGTTATTTGTGATTATCTAACTAGAATAGACACTTCTCTTACAGTTCTATCTAAAGTTGTATACCATATGATGGAGGCTGTATTGAGTTTCCAGAAAATCATCGTTGTTAACTACGTTTCCAATACCTGAAATTAGTTACTCAAGAATTTGTTATCAACTCATCGGAGCATCTAGTTTTCTGTGAGAAGTCACTGTTAGCTACATGAATGAAGTTAAGAAATGTTCAATGAAATGTAGCTGAAGATACATGGATTGGACAAAAATGTGAATATACGGCGAGAAATACGTGTTTGAACGTAAATGCGGATGCTACTCAAGCCTGCTGATTGTGCTGTTGTCTTTTACCATGAACGGCACCTGCATAATGTCCTCAGTACATTGCAACTGTCAATCGTAGTCGGAAGAGTGTCAGTATATCATGTCGGAGCTAAGTGAATTCGAACGTGGGCAAATTGTTGGTGCTCGTATGGTGGATGCTTCTGTAGCCATGATAGCCGGCATGTCAGGTGTTTTAAGAGGCGCCGTATCGAAGATATGTACAGTGAAAGCGGAAAGACGTCATCCACTAAGTCACTAGGTGGGCGAAAGTGTGTGTTGAGTGATCTTGACAGACGGTCATTGAAGAACATTGTGACAAAAAAAAGGTGGACGATACTTGTAGAGTCACTGCAGAAGTCAATGCAGCTCTCACGATATCTGTCAGAACCAAAACAAAAGGGAGGGAGCTCCATAAATAGGGAAATTCAGGGTGGAATTCCAAGACCAGTCATCAGTGATGCAAGTGATCGTAACATGAAAACGTTGTGCCGAAGCATAACTCTTGAATCCGTAGCAACGAGAGAAAGTGATTTGGTTGGATGAGTCTTATTTCTCACAGTTTCAAACTTCTGGCCGAGCTTACGTTCCAAGAGTGATGCATGTCCAGGCTTCGGTTATGATTGGAACAGCTATATCGCACTATTCCATGGACCCCATTGCTACTCCACAATGTCACATTACTGCCAAGGATTATGTGATCACTGTGGTTGATCAGATCCAGCACATGGTAGAACGTTTGTTCCAGAATGATGATGCTGTGTTCCACGACAATTCGACCCTGTTCATACAGCTCGAATCGCCATGGACTGGTTTTGTGAGAACGAGGATGAACCGTCTGACCTTCGTGGCCACCACTGCCACCAGGTCTCAATATCAGTGAACTTTTGTGTGCTTGGTTTGCAGAGCAACGCGAGTGATCGCTATCCACCTCCATAGCTACTTGAAGTTGCCCCTGTTTTGCAGGAAGAACAGTATAAGATTCCCTGGGATACCATACAGGACCAGTGTTTATCCATTCCGAGATCACCGGTATCTGTTTTAAACGCCAAGATGTTTCCCACGCCGTAGTGTTTTTGGTCTTTCCATATTTTTACCCACCCCCTGTATCTTTAACTGCGATTCTTCTGATATGCAACCTTCTCATTTATTTAATTATGTCTACAAATATATCCAGTTTTGCCTGTCTCTACAAAGACTTGAGTCACAATAAGATGACAACGCATTACATCGTGCATTTTGAAACTGCTATTTAAAACGCAGTAAAATGCAGTAGCATATTCTCAATCAAATTTTGAGGGCACTATTCGGACGATTTTGATTGCGAGCTGCCGCGCCTTGCACATAATAATGTTTCTGTTGCGTTCAAGAACGTCTTGCGGATGCCTAAGGAGGCGTCCAAGGCCTCTATACAGGGGAATGTAACTAAGACAGGCCAACTGAAATAAACCATCTGATCAAAAGTATCCAGACAGTCTCTTCTTCTTCTTTGCCATAACAACACTATGGGTCGCAGAATCTTCAACAAGCTTCCTTCATTCTGCTCTCTCCACGGCGGTTCTGTGCTATCCTGTGACAGAGATTTTATATCTTCTTCCACATGGTCTACCCACCACTTTCATGACCTTTCTCTCTATCTTATTCCAACTGACTTCAAACACCTTTCTCGTAGTTCTTCTAATATCTCTCCTAAGGACATATCCAAGGCAGGTTTTTCTCCTATTTTTATTCATCCTAAAATGTCAGCTCGTTGTATGAGGCGGTCCAGTTCAGCGTTCCTTCTAGAGGTGCAGAAACCATTATTATAGAGAATGAGATTTTCACTCTGCAATGGAGTGTGCGCTGATATGAAACTTCATGGAATATTAAAACCATGTGCCGGATCGATACTCGAGGGCAGGTGCTCTACAGATTACCCAAGCAGGTGCTTGCGGAGCTGAGTTGGTAGGGTACTTGCCCGCAAAAGGCAAATGTGCCGAGTTCGAGACTCCGTCCGGCATACAGTTTAATCTGCCAGGAAGTTTCATTATTATCCTGTACTGCTCCATAGTTTTTGCGTAAGTATTCTGAGTTGCGGCTCATCAGTACTCTTAGTAACCAGGTTTAACATCTATCGGTTACAGCTGGCCTGATTGCAATTTCAGCTCCCTACTTAATAATCTGGGAACTATTAATTGCTTGAAGTATTGGAAGCATCTATTACTGCTTAGGATCCCGTGTTTTATTTCAGTTGACATGGTATTCAGCCTATTAATATTAGCTACCATGTAGTCAAAGTGCTGTACATGTTCAAAGTTGGGGTCTGCTACTGATAGTTGTTATTTTCCTTCCTGGCGATATTCAAGCACTGTCCTTGATTGATAGCAAGACCTCTAGGTCGTGTGGCTTGCTTCAGCTCACAATTTGTTCACCCTAGTGAAACTCTTCTTCTGCTAATAATTACTGTTTCATCGGCATAGGCACATATCCGAGATGATTTTGTACTTATGTCACCTATTTGGGGTATGTCTGCCCTTCGCCTTTATGACCGCTTGCTCTCCGCTTGTGGCACTTTGAATGAGGAGTTGAATGTCTCTGGAGGACGGCAACCCGTTCTTCCTCGAGAGCTGAACCCAGAGAGGGTAGTGATGGTGGACGGGTGGGATCTGGAGCCAAGTCGACGATCTGACTCATCCCAAACGTGTACCACTGCGTTAACGTTGGGACTCCAGGCAGGGCACTCCATTTCAGCAACGTTATTGACCAAAATAATTGCCACACATATTCTGATTTATGACAGGGTGTTTCGTGATGCTGATGGGAACAATCATCATCTCAGAATTATTCCTCTATTATGCTGTAAAATGAGTTCGTATCCTTCTGCATTAAGCGTCTTCTTAAGTGCAAAAGGAAGCCATAGTAACTACGAAAAACACCCCTATAGCGTTCGCTCCTTAGCGTTTACGGTTTTCAATGCAACTGCGTTAACGTTGGGACTCCAGGCAGGGCACTCTAGTTCAGCAACGTTATTGACACAAACAATTGCCTCACATATTCTGATTTATGACAGGGTGTTTCGCGATGCTGATAGGAACAATCATCATCTCAGAATTATTCCTCTATTATGCTGTAAAATGAGTTCATATCCTTCTGTATTAAGCGTCTTCTTAAGTGCAAAAAGGAGGCCATACTAACTACGAAAAACACCCCTATAGCGTTCGCTCCTTAGCATTTACATACAAATTATCGTAAAATATATAACAATTTGAAAAAATCAGGAATGATGATGTGTTCCCAAAAGCCGTATAGCAGTGCACCTTCGTACAGTTATGCGGCTTTTGGAAACATTTACCATTATTGACTTTTATAACTGTATGATAATTTAAATGGCTATTGATTGTTGAGTGTTTTTTATTGTTATTCACAACATAGTCCTCTTTTGCATGACGTAGCTCGCTTGATTACTTTGTTTGCAGAGAAAAACTGATATCGAAATTTCGTGTTGTGCAACACACTATCAATTTAATTAAGATATGTGTGAATGTAGACTCTCTCAGCGTATACTACTAATGAAAACTCTCTGGTTTCCAACTGGCTAACTGTGTTAAAATACTGCAAAGTTTCTAACAGTGTCATCATCTTGTGACGAAGACTTCACAAGAAGATGATGAATATGACATTCTTAGAAACGTCGCAGTTTTTTAACAGTGCGTCGCGGCTGGAAACCAGAGGCCTTTTCATCGATAATTAAGGTATGTATGTGTTAGAGGTATCTTAAATGATTAAAGCGTCGAAGAGAGCCGCAAATACCGCCAATTGTGTCTCCTGCCTTTAATGAAGTGGTCTTTATGGATCTTTGATAACGGCGTGGAGTTGGGTATTGACCAAAGCAATCATTTGCAAGGGAAGATAGTCCCTTAATTTATCACATACCTCTTTACATTTACTCCGCACTGTATTTACTGGAAGAGAATGTTCTCTTTTCCAGTAAATAGAGTGCGGAGTAAATGTAAAGAGCTATATTATAATTTTAGGAATACTTTACTCTTGAAAAACCGCACTGCATTACTATAAGTACACAATAAATTTTAAAAAAGCGCTCAACTGAATTCTTATTTTATTTGAGACTTCGGTCCATTAGTCAGTCATTTAGAAGTCTGTGCTTTCTATTCGAGGTGGAATTGCCACTGTTGTGAAAACTGTAAGAGAAGTAATTAAAATAAAATGGAAAGATTGTCAAAAGTCAAAACCAAACTGTTGTGAAAACTGTAAGCGAAGTAATTAAAATAAAATGGAAAGATTGTCAAATAGTGGATATGGGCTGTAAAAGGAGACGAAGGAATTAATACAGTGTGCAGATTCAAATGGGTGTTGGTGGTAGTAGCCATTTGGAGATGAAGAGACTTGCACAAGATGGAGTAGCATAGAGAGCTGCATCAAGTTGGTAGACTAAAGACCAAAAAACATTATAACAAGTATAATAGCTACAGAAGTACCAGGTGGTGGTAGTTAAAGTGCAGCTACTGACGAAGGTCCAGTGTGGGCTGTAACTAGAATATGACAGTGAAACTTGGTGACTATGCTAATGCGTTAATGCCGAATTGATTTACGCTGGAAAAGAAATTCCATTTGTGGCCACCACGTTCAAATCTGATGTTGTACGCTGTATGACGCTATGATATCCACGCTGTCATTTCACAAACCATACCTGAGTGAACACTATGGCTATCGAGAAGAAAGGTGCTGCCGCGTTTGCGAAACTGTTTTATGTGAACGGCAGCAGTTGAAGAGCTACATTGAGTGAGTATCGCCGACTGAAATGTCCGAGGAGGTGCCGGATGTTATCAAATGGTTTAAAACAGATGACACTGAAATTCAAAAACACGGGTGAACTTGTCGTGGCACCAGGAAGAAGGGAGGCGTCCTACCCCGGTGGAAGTTATTAATGAGGTGGCTCTTACTGACAATGTAGTACATGGCCTGAGCAGTGCTAGAGCTCGTGCTGTGTCACGAAAATGGTTCATCCCACGGTCAATAGTACGGAAAGTATTTCACACTGGTATCCGTACTGGTATCTAGACGGCGTAGCAACTGAAACCTGATGGTCCACAACTTCCCGAATTTACTCTTTGGTTTCTGGCACGGACCGAAGTAGATGACATCTGGCCGGGCAATACTACATGGCGTGACGAGGCACATTTTACACTACAGGGTGCAATAAATACACAGAGCTACCGAATGTGGAATAATGTTAAACCGCGCGTTGTACACGAAGAGCCATTACACTCGACGTATGTGACTGAGGGAAGTGGATATATAAACACCTTTATTCTAGATCCATAAAGAAAACGAAAAATTCGGAGTAGGAATTAAAATCCATGGAGAAGAAATAAAAACTTTGAGGTTCGCCGATGACATTGTAATTCTGTCAGAGACAGCAAAGGACCTGGAAGAGCAGCTGAACGGAATGGACTGTGTCTTGAAAGGAGGATATAAGATGAACATCAACAAAAGCAAAACGAGAATAATGGAATGTAGTCGAATTAAGTCGGGTGATGCTGCAGGAATTAGATTAGGAAATGAGACACTTAAAGTAGTAAATGAGTTTTGCTATTTGGGGAGAAAAATAACTGAAGATGGTCGAAGTAGAGAGGATATAAAATGTAGAATGGCAATGTCAAGGAAAGCGTTTCTGAATGAGAGAAATTTGTTAACATCGAGTAGAGATTTAAGTGTTAGGAAGTCGTTTCTGAAATTATTTGTATGGAGTGTAGCCATGTATGAAAGTGAAAAGTGGACGATAAATAGTTTAGACAAGAAGAGAATAGAAGCTTTCGAAATGTGGTGCTACAGAAGAATTCTGAAGGTTATATGGGTATATCACATAACTAATGAGGAGGTATTGAATAGAATTGGAGAGAAGAGAAATTTGTGGCACAACTTGACTAGAAGAAGGGATCGCTTGGTAGGACATATTCTGAGGCATCAAGGGATCACCAATTTAGTATTGGAGGGCAGCGCGGAGGGTAAAATTCGTAGTGGGAGACCAAGAGATGAATACACCAAACAGATTCAGAAGGATGTAGGTTGCAGTAGGTACTGGGAGATGAAGAAGCTTCCAAAGGATAGAGTAGCATGGAGAGCTGCATCAAACCAGTCTCTGGACTGAAGACCACAACAACAACAACACCCAGAGGACCAGTCAGGTGTATTGTGAGGTCTGCACTTTATCGATATCTCGTTGTACAGCATGTGATTCCTGTTTTGGAAGACGCCACTATGTGGAAACGACTGTCCTCATGCAAGATGGCGCAACATCTCATGTCTGTCGCCCAGTGAAATATCTACTTAATGCCTCCTTCTACGAAAGTTTTATCACCAGGGGTTTTGCAGATGAATGGCTTGCAGGATCGACGGATCTGAGTGCATGTGACTTTTGGCTTTGGGTATATCTAAAAGAAAGCCTTTAACAGGGGAGTGTTCGGTCCGTACCTGATATGAAGGCCAGTATGCAGGAAGTCGTTGCTCATATTGCGAGCAGCTGTGGATCACATCGTTTAATGGATGCAGCATATCGTCGACGTCTCCAGTGCTCATATTAAACAACTGTGTAAGCAGCAATTAATAATAAAATCAACATTACGCATTTCTCATTTGTTTGACCTTTTCTGCCCTCATCCCGTTCCTAATCCGTTAAACATAGAAACATATCTGTACGTCTCCCCTGCAATCAAAGGGCCAGATTTGCATCTGATGGCCAAAATTAGAACCAATTTTTTCCCAACGTAAATCGGTTTTGCAATAATGTATTAGAATATGTACCCAGTTTTGCTGCCAAACCATAATTACAGCCCACAATGGAGCTCTGTGACTAGCTGCACTTCAATTATAACCACCAGGTACAAAATTCTGTAGACTTGGCCGACGATATTGATACGTGCATTTACTTAAAGGTTATGTTAATTATTGAGAGAGAAGATCTTTAGCATTACCTTACGGCGAAAACAAATTTACAACCAACAAATGCGTCATCTAATGAAGCTTCAGACGGATGGCCAAATCAAACTGCTGCAAATATTCGCGGTATCTTCAAAACGTATCTTTCTCGCAAACTAATGTTACATATTACAACTGTTACTGTGAAAATAAGCTTGTTCACATACATGTTGTTTTCAGTTTAAATTCCACTATATTCCAAAATCTTCACGAAACCGGTCTAATCATGTTTTCTGGGTTTGTGGTTGAGCAAGCACTTCTACAATAAAACTTCGGCGTATCTACTTGATGCTAGCGAAGAAAATTTACGCAGTGCTTATCAATAATCTTGCAGCTTTTCAGTTACTAAATGTTTCTCCGAGCAATGCTCCAATAACAGTGCTTTCTAACGCTATTTGTAATTCCGTCGCTACACTAGTATCATCTGTGTTGCTGTCTATAGCAACAAGTACAGTTACTGATTTAGCGGTTCATGTATGAGCAAAATCTTATCTATTTTTAGTGCCTTGTTAGTTGATCTTAAAATTTAGCGAAATGATGACAGCTTCGGAAATTTTTCACTTGCTTAACTACTCGATGGAGGTAGCAAGCGATGTGCTAAAATCCGCGTGGGCAACCGGCGGCCCGCGGAAGAAATTCGTGGGAGAGAAAGCGAAGCGCTCGCCTTATACTGCGGCTGGGAGGCACTTTCGGATATTCACCATTCTGTTGTTCGGATTTCTGCAGTTTGGCTTTTGTATAATTTTATTCATATATGCTACGTTCAAGCGATTTTTGCTTCTAAACTTTTTAAAATGCTGATGCGAAGGTACAGTGGCAAAATTTATGTAGTGTTACAAGAGTAACCCATGCTCATCTGATCAGTCATCAAAACTATTTTGTCAAATATGTCTAAATTGCTTTCAGATACTTTTTATGGATATTAACACACCAAATTTCAAACACTCTAATGACGAACCTGCGGTCAAAAGTCGCTAAGTAACTCTTCATTGCTTGTCGCCTGGAATTACCTGTCTCCTTCAGGTATTTTGTTTTTCTATCGTTTCTCGTATTAACATCAGTAAATAATTCTTGTCCGTTTTTGAAACTGAAGATAATTTATAATGAATTACTTGCACTTAGTTGGATCTATACGCTTTTATTTTCCCATGATGAATTTCTAGATGTGTGGCACCCCAACATATTCTGAACATTATTTCTTTACTAACAGAATTTTCCAAATGAATTTTGCAATTGAAGTTTTTAAGACAGCTACTGTAAAACGTTGTAACTAAAGAATCAGTGTTGACAACGCACTAAGAGTGTGAACATAAAATGAATGTACCCTCAAAAACGCGTGTGTTGAGGCGTCATTTGTTGGCGTGGCGTGTCGAGAAAGTGGTCTCATTCAGATCTGTGCCTTACTTATTCATTAAAGCCTCGGGCGGTATAGGTTTGGCTTCATGCACTAGAAGTATCGCTGTCGCGTCAACTAACGAGCTTAAGTAAATACGTGAATCAGGCACGCGGGTCACCAAAGGTCGCCAAAAGTTTAACATGTCAGGGAAAATAAATTAATGGTCATTTGGCTACAGAGCAATGTCGATGTGAATGTTAGGCAGTGTGCGTGCTCACCCTGGTACATCAACAACTGACTCTGTCCGCCAGTGGAGTCAGTGTCGTAGCTGAGGAGTGCAGTACTGGAAGCTAGCGACGCGTTGCGGCCGCTCGCCGCACCATCCAGACACTCTGACGTCGAGGCTTTCGCACAGTGCGTGGCACTTATGTGGGCTTCTTCGCTGACGGTTTCCCGGCAAACGAAGGCACAAAGGAATAAGACAGCCGGGTGAAGGAGGATCATACTGCAAATACAAACCACATGCTGGCATAACACACAACACCCACGAATTTATTGCCTCTATTAGGTATTAGACAATCTCTTAACAGAGAGAAGCATTATTAATCCGAACATCCGTTAAATCGACTCTAATAATCTTGCCGTTTGCCCTTTACTTTCAAATCCTCATATGCTGCGGGGCTACTTACACACCCTCGGCATGTTCTCCCAATGACACTTTAACATCTCCGTCTCCCAGCTCATGAACTACTTCACCCCGACATTTACCCAACCTACAAGCTGTAGATCCAGTCCACACAGTCCGCCTTATCAGGGCTTCCTGTACCACCCCTTACAAAATTTTCTTACCCTCTTTTTTCCCATCTGCCTTTATTTCCCCCATCCCCTTTTCCGTACAACTGTTAGCTGGCTAAAGAAGTTCACCTCAACACATTCACATCTAACTAAATTATTTAACAGTTACATTGCAGACCCATACACATTCCCTGATACACTTACACATGGAATAACTTATCTGAAACCTAAAGATCAAGCAGACGCAGCAAACCCAGCTAAATATCGCCCCATAACATGCCTACCAACAATATACAAAATATTAACTTCAGTCATTACACAGAAATTAATGACACATACAACACAGAAAAAAATTATAAATGAAGAACAAAAAGCCTGTTGCAAAGGAGCACGAGGATGTAAAGAGCAACTGATAATAGATGCAGAGGTGACATATCAAGCTAAAACTACACAAAGGTCGCTACACTACACATACATTGATTATCAAAAAGCTTTTGATAGTGTACCCCACTCATGGTTGCTACAAATATTGGAAATATACAAAGTAGATCCTAAATTGATACAGTTCCTAAACATAGTAATGAAAAATTGGAAAACCACAGTTAATATCCAAACAAATTCAAATAATATCACATCACAGCCAATACAGATTAAGCGTGGAATACACCAAGGAGACTCATTAAGTCCTTTCTGGTTCTGCCTTGCTCTGAACCCACTATCCAACATGCTAAATAATACAAATTATGGATACAATATTACTGGAACATACCCACACAAAATCACACATTTGCTATTATACATAGATGATCTAAAACTACTGGCAGCAACAAATCAACAACTTAACCAATTACTAAAGATAACAGAAGTATTCAGCAATGATATAGATATGGCTTTTGGAACAGACAAATGTAAGAAAAATAGCATAGTCAAGGGAAAACACACTAAACAGGAAGATTACATATTGGATAACCACAGCGACTGCATAGAAGCGATGGAAAAAACAGATGCCTAAAAATATCTAGGATACAGACAAAAAATGGGAATAGATAATACAAATATTAAAGAAGAACTAAAAGAAAAATATAGACGAAGACTAACAAAAATACTGAAAAAGGAATTGACAGCAAGAAACAAGACAAAAGCTATAAATACTTATGCTATACCAATATTGACCTACTCATTTGGAGTAGTGAAATGGAGTAACACAGACCTAGAAGCACTCAATACACTTACACGATCACAATGCCACAAATATAGAATACATCACATACATACAGCAACAGAAAGATTCACATTAAGCAGAAAGGAAGGAGGAAGGGAATTTATCGACATAAAAAATCTACATTATGGATAGGTAGACAATTTAAGAAAATTCTTTCTAGAACGAGCAGAAACTAGCAAAATACACAAAGCAATCACTCATATAAATACATCGGCTACACCACTGCAATTTCATAACCACTTCTACAACCCTTTAGATCACATAACATTAACAGATACGAAGAAAGTAAATTGGAAAAAGAAAACACTACATGGCAAGCACCCGTATCATCTAACACAGCCACACATCGATCAAGACGCATCCAACACATGGCTAAGAAAAGGCAATATATACAGTGAGTCGGAAGGATTCATGATTGCAATACAGGATCAAACAATAAACACCAGATATTATAGCAAGCATATTATTAAAGATCCCAATACCACAACAGATAAATGCAGACTTTGCAAACAACAAATAGAAACAGTAGATCACATCACAAGCGGGTGAACAATACTAGCAAATACAAAATACCCCAGAAGACATGACAATGTAGCAACAATAATACATCAACAGCTTGCCTTACAACATAAACTTATAAAACAACACGTTCCCACATACAAGTATGCACCACAAACTGTACTGGAGAATGATGAATACAAATTATACTGGAACAGAACCATTATAACAGATAAAACAACACCACATAACAAACCTGACATCATACTCACCAATAAAAAGAAGAAATTAACACAACTAATTGAAATATCCATACCCAGTACAACAAATATACAAAAGAAAACAGGAGAAAAAATTGAAAAATACATCCAATTGGCTGAGGAAGTGAAGGACACGTGGCATCAGGATAAAGTTGACATTATGCCAATTATACTATCAAGTACAGGAGTCATACCACACAATATCCACCAGTACATCAACGCAATACAGCTACATCCAAACTTATATATATAACTACAGAAATCCGTAAGTATTGATACATGTTCAATTACCCAGAAGTTCCTAAATGCAATATAACATATACCGTACAGTTAAAAGGAACTCACACTTGATCAAGATCCGTGTCACTTTCCATTTTTAACCAGACATAACGTCTGAGAAAGAAAAGAAATAATAATAATATAGAGCAGATTCTCAGGTTGTCTTTGCTTAACATACCGAGAAGAGAGTTGGGTTTTGCAGAAGAATGGATGAGATGGAACAGGATTGTGGTCTATAAGTCGGTATGAAACT
Organism: Schistocerca americana; assembly: GCF_021461395.2. Classification (NCBI taxonomy): domain Eukaryota; kingdom Metazoa; phylum Arthropoda; class Insecta; order Orthoptera; family Acrididae; genus Schistocerca; species Schistocerca americana. Next base: position 154,958,853 of record NC_060126.1, on the reverse strand, counting down.
GTCCAGTAGTTACCTGACTTTATTGGCAGTATTGTATTGAGCGTAGTTCATATACGTACACATTCATTTGATCGAAAATTTCTTTGTCCACTTAGAAACACTCGTTCTTAAGGTTTTCTTGGTGAATATTATTTGTTCTATTCCCTGCGGTAGTTAGTATGCAGATGCAGCAAATCTAGTTAGTAGACGCTGATAGTTCAGTGAAATTTCATCGTCCCAGGGCGGCGAATAATTGTCACTTAACCACGATTAAACGTGAAAGTAAATGAAGGTCCTATTATGTGCCAGAATGTTTTACATAGTTCATTTGAAGAACAGTCCGCAACCAGGACTTTATGTGAAGGTGCTGACAACACCGTTATTTTCACTTCACCCATGGCAAATGAAACCTGTAGTTCTCCATTTTCCTGTGATGTCAACATACATTCTCTATCTGCCACGCTGTACCTGCCGACTGTTTTTGGGACGTGAACCCTACTTTATTTTTTTAAATGTAGGAAATAAAAGACCTTGTTTCTGACTGCGTTTTGTACAAATCATTCCTTCGTATGAGGTTTACTGCTGCAGTTAGTTAGTCTTGTTGGCATACGTGGTCCTTCCGTATGTGAAATATTAGGTAAGATTTTGAAACGGGGTGTATGTTTCTCACGCTCTAATTGCAAGACCTTAGACGGACCGAAGGTCATGCCAATAAATTTTGAACAAACACTCTATTCCAACATTATGAATTACATCGTAGAAAGCTATCTACTGACACACAATTAGCCCAGATTCAGAAAATACGGCTCTAGTGACATAACACTGGCAGATTTCCAGAGAGCTTTCGCATCGTTGCTCACAAACGGCTTCTAATCAAATTACGTCCCTGTGGTGCGTCGTATCGCTTGTGAGACTGGAGTCGTGAATTTCTGTCAGAAAGGTCACAGTTCGGAGTAACTAACGGGAAATCATCTAGGGGAACAGAAGTGGTATCTAGTATGAGACTTTTCACTCTGCAGCTGAGTGTGTGCTGATATGGAACTTCCCAGCAGAGTAAAACTGTGTGCCAGGCCGAGACTCGAAGTCGGGACCTTTGCCTTTCGCGGGCAAGTGCTCCACCATCTGAGCTACCCAAGAACGACTCACCCCTTATTCTCACAGCTTCACTTCTGCCACTATCTAGTGTTTGCCAAGGAAGCGTTATAGACTCTCTGTTGTTCTTAGTATCTATGAACTGTTCGGGTGACAATTTCAGCAACTGTCTTAGATAGTTTCTAGATGATGTTATTTATCGTCTCATAAAGTCCTGAGAAGATCAAAGCGAATTGCAAAATTACTTAGACATGATACCTGCAGGGTGCGAATAATAGTGATTGAACCCAAGCAATAAAAAATATGAGATCCTCCAAACGAGAACTAAAAAAAAATTCATTTAAATTTCAATTGCACGACAAATAATACAAATTTACGGATTTTGGATTCATCTGACTACCTAGGGATTACGATTTAGAACACCTTAAACTGCAATTGTCACTTAGAAAACGTAGCGGGCGAAGTGAACCAAAGACAGCGTTTTATTGCAACGCAGGGTAGCCGAGCGGTCTAGGGCATCTTGGCTCGGTCCCCGCGCCTCCCGCCGTCGGAGGTTCGAGTCCTCCCTCGGGCACGGGTGTGTGTGTTGTCTTTAGCGTAAGTCAGATTAATTTTGATTAGGTAGTTTGTAAGCCTAGGGACCGATGACCTCAGCAGTTGGGTATCATAGGACCTTACCACAAAAGTCGAATTTACAGCGTTTTATTGGTTGGTCATTTAGAAAATGCAACATCTGTACTAAAGAGACTGCCTGCACTGAATATTCTTCTGGAGTATTGCAGCGATGTGTGGGATCTTCATCAGATAGGACTGACGACATCTAAAAAGTTCAAAGAAGAACATGTCGTTTTGCATTATTGCGTAATATGGAAGAGAGAGTCGCGGGTATGATAGGTGAGCTAGGGTGGCAGTCTTTACAACAAAAGCGTTGTTCAGTGCAGCGAGATCTTTTCATAAAATTTCAGTCCCCAGATTGTCTTCCGTGTGCCAAAGCGTTTTGTTGATACCCACGTACGTAGGTAGAAATGACCACCCCAAAAGAATAAGAGAAGTTCCAACTCGCAAGGAAGGATTTAGGTGCCCAATTTTGCTACGTGATAATCGAGAGCCAAATACTTAAATATGAATTGCAGAGTAATCATGCAGGTATGGATGTACATGTAACTCTATCAATCCGTTTGCATTTGCTGGTGTAAGTGTTTCGGACTGTCACAGATTTGGCGCAATCCAGTGTTGTAAAATTCCGTTGTCCTCGTAAACAGTTCTGCTGCCACTTTTGTTTCCCTAAACTAGATTACCGTATGTTTTGCTCATCGTGGCCGGTATTATATTGAGTCATGGAACTCCCTGGCCGCGTTTATTACATGTATAGAAAGTAGTTGGAAGTATCTACCTATTCCTGGTTCCTTAAGTAGGTTCCAATTTAACTTCCAAACTGCACGTCCACAGAGGTGTGTTATTCGGATGTGGTACGGAGCTCGTCCTGGAAAAACTCGAATAACAAAATTCTGAAAACAGTGTCCGCCTGCTTAGGTGGGTGGTACCGTGCTTGCCTCCCGTGCAAGTGGCTCCGGGTTGGATTCCCGGCCGGGTTGCAGATTTTCTCCTTCGTGGACTGGGTGCTGTGTTTTCCTCATCATCATTTCATCCTCATCACCGGCGAACAAGTCACCCAATGTGGCGTCGACTGCAATAAGAATTGCACTTGGCGGCCGAACGTCCCCCGATGTGGCCACGCGACCAACAATGACATACGCTCATTTCCTTTTTTTTTCTGAACACGGTTTTCCCTGGACGCTGGTTCTGCCAAGTGAGCTGCTGCCTGCACAGAGATAGCTACGTAGATGGTGAACATTGTGTTGAGTCAGAAACACCTCTCGTTAATATATCACATTACCACCGCGTTCACTTACAAACGTTGTGACATTGGCTAACGCTAAAAATTCATGGTGCGGAACATAAGTTTATTTTTCAACAAGATAAACCCCGCCACGTTCACAGTGGAGCTTTCGTTAGCATCTAAAACCACCCTTACCAAATTTACGGATTGGTTCGCATGCTGGGTCTCCCATAGTGTAATTTTTCCTGTAATGTTTGGTCAAACGCAAAACTGATGTCACTTCACTTTCAGCTAAGTGACCCTAACTGAAAGCAGGACAGAAAAATCACACTAGATATGCTGTATCGGTAAATGGAAACACTAATTAAACGTCTGTCGTATTACAAGTGAAGGACACAATAAACGAAGATCAGTGTGAAAATTTAGTTCTCAGTTTATTAAGGTGTTTCAAATTCGCCTTCGGAACTATGTCTAATAATGTGTATTTGTTTTGCTATGCGCTGTTTTTTTTTCTTTTATTCCTTTAAAAAATTGAAATTTTTTCTTGAGTTAATCTAACTGAATTTTCTTGAGTTAATCTAATTCTAAAAACAGTTCGTGTCACAGAATGTTAAGGTGTGATTAAATCTTATTACATTTTCGTCTGTCTTGTATCTGTTTACATTCTGAATTGTCGTTTGCATGTATACTTCTCTCAGATATACTTGCGTTTGGCACTGGTGTTTCTGGTCCAGGTTCCCTTCGAATTGCAGCACTGCACATATACTGGTGTAAAAGACTAAAAATTACACTTAAATGAATGAAACGAAACACTTATGATGAAAAATGGCCATTGAAATGAAGAATTTAATCTACACTGCCGGGAACGCCAACATCTAAATTTTCAAATGTGTATGAATTCCTAAGGTACCAACTGCTGAGGTCATTCTCCCTAGACTTACGCACTAGTTAAACTAACTTATGCTAAGGACAACACACACACCCATGCTCGAGGGAGGACTCGAAACCTCCGGCGGGAGGGGCCGCTCAATCCGTGACATGAATGCCAACTCAAACCGCGCGACCTCTCCTCGCGGCTAATGCAACTTCAACGACTGTGTTCAGTTGCACTAGGGTATAATACATGTACTGTGGAACTGTAGTGTTCGTGATTCATTTGAAAAGGTTATCAGCGATTAGATGGTGCTCTCGAGGCCAATCTGTGCCTCTTCTCTTTTGACTCTGCAGGCAATAACTGTCTGAGTTCAAAGGTTAACAGTATTTACAACATTGATTCGAGGGTACAAACACGTCCGCTGACGAAAACGTATTCCTAAACAGCATGAGCCGTTAGACTGAGGTTCGCATTGTGGACCTGCAGGAGCTGGATGGACGTATCGGCGGATTGCTGCACCTGTTGGGTACAGTTCATTGGTAGCACGTCACTACTTTCAACAGTGGGCTGTGGAATATTCCCACAGCTTTAGACCAGGATTCTGGACGTCTCCAAGTCAAGACCGACGCATTGTATGAGCATCGGTGGCCAACCGAACGTCATCCAGCGATGAAACCGGGGCGCATTGAGAATCGTTTGCTTGCAGCAGGAGTAAGCTGACGTGTGCCTCTGGTCAAGATACCACTGACACCACGACACCACAAAGCACTGCTACTCTGGAGTCATGAAACAGTTGACTTGAATGGCGCTCTTTTGTCTCCAGTAATGAGAGCACGTACTGTCTGCATGGGAGTGATTGACATATACATATAAGGTGCCTGTTTCAGAGTGCATTCGCCCACGACACGTAGCTTCCATCTGGTGCGGTATGATGATGATGTACGTTTTGTGGGGCAATCAAATGCGCTGTCATCAGCGCCCGTACGAAGTCCCAATTTTTACACAGTCCAATTTTTTACACAGTCCCAACTATTCCACAGTCCAATCTAGCCACTGTCACGAAGAATGATGGTGAAATGATGAGGACAACACAAACACCCAGTCCATGGGCCTAGAATCAAACCCGGGACCCCGTGATCCAGAGGCAGCAACACTAGCCACTAGACCACGAATTGCGGACTCATGGTTGTGGGGAGAATCAGTTACAACTCGCACTCGAGTTCGGTGTTTCTGCAAGGTTAAGTAAGCAGAGCACCCTACATTTCACAAGGTGTTATCGCCATGCTACTGCCATTTCTTCGACAGGAAGGTGGGTGTTTTTTCAGCATGACTATACACATCCATGTTCGGCTGCTGCGACGCAACGTGGTCTTCGTTGTGGTCAGCTGCCGTGGCGAGCAAGATCACCATATCTCCTGCCAACTGAATACATATGGTACATGATGAAGCGGACCTGCAAGAACCATTGACAAATGTCAACAAAAGGCACATGATGCTTGTGACAATCTATCGCAGGATATCATTCGGCACCTTTAAGATCATTTGCGCGGGAGAATACACCCCTGCGTTGCCACCAGCGCTGGATATAATGAGTACTGATGCGACTGTTTGGGCATCCTTTACTGTGACATGTACGTTTCTTTTGGTCTGAATATGTTATCATATAAAAAAACATTTTGAATATTTGCATCTCGGCTGTTTTTTATAAGTATATGGTTCATTGTATCTTATGTTTATTAATAGGCTAATTGTACAGTACATCGACACCTGCTGCGCTAGAAACAGACGTGAGAGGTCGAAATAGAGCAGTCGTATAACATACAATAAACAGACTACTTGTGAAAAACACCCGAGGTAGAAATCATCAAAATACTCCCAATAAATATACGATTGTAGAGCCCCACATTAAGGAAATGATTGTTTTCAAATAATTTTACAAAGACGAACTACGAGTCACCTTACTTGTCAATGAAATGATCTTTCTTTTAGCTTGTTGCATTTTTTTTTCCTTTCCGGTTGTCTTTGAGAGAACAGTATAATCGTCCAGTTACGCTCCTGTTAAAATACAGCCATGTAAAACTGTCCATTTATTTGTAATCACTCGTGTAATTACTTCATTTTATCAGCATTACGTAACCTTCCTGTGCCAGCACATAGTGTAAAGACCGAATCGGACACAATAAGTTACACGTGTTCAAAGGTTATAAAACAAGTGAAGTGGGACCAATTTAACGAAACATCGAAACTCATGAGGGTTTTAAATATTACTGATGAGATGCGTTATTTCAGCTCAGATTTAGTCTTACCTGTATACTGCCCCAGGCTCCAAGTCGCAATGCACGCAAGATTCCCGTTTTATATGTGAGTCCGTGCCTCGACCTTGCCGAAGTCGACAATAGAATTGCTCTATCGCCTAGGAGTGGCTCGCTTCCCACAAGGATTACTTGGGAAAGGTGAGCAGCGTCGCTAAAATTGACGTATCCTCACTGCAATAGCATTTCCTTATGGCTGTCACGCGATGTGCAACTATGTAGTGATATAACCCAGAGAGTCATCTGCCACGCTGCCTCTCCTGTGTACGTTCACGCAAAGGGAACACGCGAAGATTCTAGTTTTCAGCAGTTTTTGCAATAGAGTCGTTCTGGAACATAAATATCACCCACAAACACTACGAGTAATTGCAACCTTTAGTATTTCAATATAGTTCTAATGTTCTGAGATGACGGTAGAGATCTGAAAATTTCAACATAAAAATATTTTAAAGAGATCTGCTCTTCAAACTGTTATTAGAGCGAATGGCTCAAGGGAGAAAATGTAAAACAATACAAAAATGTTTAACACAAATACACGTATACAAGGAAGATTTTTTTTCTCTTGGTACGTATTGTGCCTTCCTTGCGGAGTATATAACATATATGACAGACCACTGAAATGACTGTGTCCTTGTGCCACAACAGATACCAAAACATCAAACAACTACCTTCATATCAATGCGGTTTTACATTAAATGTTTCTGTAGTGCGATTTTTGTCTGATGATGAAATTACCTCAAAACATTTTGCAATTATTAAATAATTTAAACACGTCAACAAAAAGTAGCGGTCTCTGAAAAATATGATCATGTATTTTAACAAATAATTACGATGGAATAACAGGCAGTAAGTCATACAATTGTTAAGGTACATGTTGAAAAACTGAAAGAAAAAATACTGCAAATTGGAAAGCTCCTTCAGCTGGCTTGGGTTACTCATCAAGCAATGTACAAACGAATCTTAAATCTTTCCAAGAACTGAATGTCTGAGTAAGCCCTAGAAACTAATAAATGATACAAAACACAGGCAGGTAGGAGATGACAAATACCTTGAAGCTTTTTTTTATGAAAAATGGAACAACAGACTATTTATGGAAATAATGTTACACAAACGTACACACCTACGTATTATTTGCCAAATACAAGATGAAATTCCAATACCAAAGTTGACCACAAGAAAGCCAGCACAATTTAGTCATAAAAATGACTTTAAATTAGATCACTTTTAATTTAAGAAGATTTTCTGCAGTAATAGTGCACTATTGTCTCAGTCATTCTAGTTAAAACACAATAAATCCTTGACTGAAAAGATATTCTCTGTACTTAATACAATAAAAACTTCTCTGACAAAAAATGCGCAGTTGAGACAGAACAATGAATGAGAATCATCTTAATTCTCTGGCATGGCCAGCATGTTTACTACAATGATTTGAGATAAATAATTCTTGTTTATCCTATCATCATACATTACATTTTCACAAACATTAAATACTGAAAAAACTTATTAATACGTACATTTACAAATAATAGTTATAAACAAAGTATCTGAAAAATACGTGAGACGCTTGCTCGTAGTATTACAACGTCCTCTCAGCGACCTTGATAGCGTTCGATGAAGCTTATGAAGAACACGATGGTTTAATGTTGACATTCTACAAGCCGGTGTAAACATTTCCTGTTGAACCTGCCTCGATTCTCATTTTTTCCTATTTCCCAACAGTCCATGACTCATTACCATACAGTGCTGTGCTCCAACGGCACATTTTTAGAAACTTGTTCCTTGAATTAAGGCCTGTGTTTGATACCAGTAGACGTCTCTTGCCCAGGAATGTCCCTGTAGTCTGCATTTTATGTCTCCTTACTTCGTCATTTATGAGTTATTTTCTTCCAAGGTTGCAGAATTCGTTCACTTCGTCTGTTTCGTAGTAACTAATTCTGATACTAAACTTATCCGCAGTCTCATCTCTGTTACCTCTCATTACTTTCTTTGGTTCACTCTCAGTTTATTAGGTTACTGCATTAAGTTCGTAGCGTTTTCGTTTGCATTTTCGTATCCGGTTCATATGAGTTTACTTACTGATTGTCCCTTTTTATATGTAAATCACTGTTGTTACTTGAGCTTACATATTATCATTTTGCCATTTGGAGAAAGTGAGTGGAGCTCCCAACGCTAGACAATGAAGTGTCAATTTGAGAAATCGGAACGTTGCCAACATATTCTTATGTTTGAGTTCAGTAGAGGGGTGTTATTGAACGCACCAAGGCTATAAAATTGTTTCTTTTTTTTCGATTTAAGGAGGACTGTTTCGACATCAGTGACTCTTCGCGTTCAGGAAAACCTGCGATATTTGATGAAGATCGTTTAAGTGCATTACCTCAACTTATTCGACGTCAGTATACTCGAGAACTGGCAGATGCGATGAACTGTAATCACTCCATCATTGTGCGACATCCAGATGCAATGGGGAAGATTCAAAAATCGGGTGAACGGGTACCGCGTGCTCTAAGTCAAAACCACAAAACTCAGAAGATGGTCATATATGCATGTCTGCCTGGTCGTCATCAATTGACTCGTGAACAGCACCAAACATTCCTGTCCTGTGTCGTTACTGATGACTAGAAATGGTGTCTTTATGCTGCCATAAGGAAAAGGCAGGAATGACTGAGCCCAAGGAAAGCACCAACTCCCCGTACAAAAACCTGCGGGCGCCCACAAAAGATCATGATAAGCATCTGGTGGAATAGTATGATGATCTATCAATTGCTACCTCGAGGTGTAATCATCACTGCTGTAATTTATTGTTAACGAGTGTTGACAACTGAGACGTCTAGGAGACGCAATCCAAGAACGACCAGAAAGACTGCGTGAAACGATGTCACTTCACGATAAAGCCAGCCCGCAATTTACTAGATCGACATCACACAGGGTTTGGGCTGGAAAGTCATTCCACCACCCACCTTATTCACCTGATCTTGTTCTATCAGATTATCACTTTCTCCGCACTCAACCGAACAACCTTAAAGCAACGTCCTGTCAGGATTAAAATGTGCTCCGAACAAAACCACTAGGTTTCTACAGTCGCAGAATTGAGGTTACCCCAGAGTTGGCGGACTGTTGTAAGTAGTGAAGGAGAACATGTTATTGATAACTCAAGTCTCTGTTACGAGTATTTGTTGTGTTTATTAATCTTATGGAAAAATGCTACGAACTTATGCACCAATCTAATACATTCTGTAGTCATTAGACTGTTCATTCAGTTTAACAAGTCCTGTAATGCTTATTCATAAAGCCAGGTAAGGGTGCGTAATGTTCTATTCTCTCTCCGTCACACGATCATTCGCAAGCAGTTTATTATTTATCTTAGTTCTGCGAATATGTAAAAGGTAGCCAAAGAAACGGTTGCTACTGAGAAAATCTGTTTATGTGCGGCAGCCAGAACACCGGAACTTTCACACTTCCAGCTCCCCATAATTCTCTTTCTATGAAAACTGCCAGTGCGACAATTCAAGGATATAGCGTATTTAAACGATTCAGTTTGATCTGAATTAAGTACTGGATGCAAATGCCACACCAGTGAATTATACATGCGTCATAGCAATGTAAGGTAGAAAGTATTGAGCATCTTAATTTAAAAGACAAATGAAATACTGTGTAATACGGGTTTACGGTATTCAGGATCCAACAGATTGTCTTCTGGTTTCAGTGTATTTTTTAGTAAATTTTACTGTCAAAATATCACGTCCTCCACTCAAAATTCTTTCGGTCCGATGATGATTAGTCCGCTAGCCAGCGTTATTGTTGTAGCATTTCGTAGCTGAATGACTGTGTTGAAATCTATGGTTTCATTCATAGAGTAGCAATATCCATGGGTAACATCCGTCTCAGAACACTTCCCGCAATCGTGAGATCATTTTGAAGTCACACGCAATATGACGGGGCCCACCACAATATCAACTAACAATGTGGCAGGTACCATACTTATTTTAGCACATTTAGCTGTTTTGTGTTATACCTTTCAGTAAGCCGTTTGAAGGAAACGACGCGATGAAAGTGCGCCACAAACACGTGACCCTTATCATTAGATGTCAGATAATAATGCTACGCATAAATAGGCTGTCGAGTGATTTTGAAGGTCGTGGTTTCTGGAGCTGAAGGCTGCGTGCTGGCGTCTGACTATCTGTTGCTCTTTTTCTTTTTTGATCTTAGTGTTGTTAACACATTCTGTTCGATATTATTTAACATTTCGTTCTGATTTGAAAATGAAAGATGAAATAAAGTTTGACAGTTTATTTCCGAATCTTTGACGATTTCCGAATGTCTGAGTGTGTGATTAGGCAGGAACCTAAGAGGACAGCTTAAACTGCAGCTAGATAAAGGAGCAGCAACGATGTTTATAATACTCGCTTGCCACAAATATTTCGCTGTTTACCTGTACTTGCCAATATGCGGTTTTTGAATGTGTGCTTAGGCAGGAACCTAAATGGAAAGTTTAACTTGCTGCGAGTGAAACGACTAGCAATAAAATTCGTATTCTTCCTTGTAAGAAACATTTTGCGGGTAACAATCATGTCACAAGGCCTCCTGCAAGCCAGTGGCATTGCTGGCTGGTATATTTCTGCCAATAAGGAGATGTGTGAGATGTTACATACGCGAAAGAGGCAGGCGTCGAACGCTAACGGAAGTCGAAAGCAGTTTCTGCACTGCTCGATAATGTGTCACATTTGCAGGAAGTGTTGTAAAATTTGTGCAATGCAATTTCTATCGAGGGTAGCGTAACATACTGCACACGCACCATCATCAAACTTGTATTGTTAAATGGCTTTCTTATAAGCCTTTTGTTTACATATGTGTTATTAAACATCTAACATGGTCACTAATTTGCAGTTTGCTTGTCTAATGGCTTCGTGCGGCAATAACAGTTTCATTCCCAGCATTTCATACAATTTCTGATCGAATTTAAAAATTTAAAGTGATGCCATACTCTAACCATTAAAAGATACAACGTCACGTTAAAGATTTTGCTCACTGAAACAATTGTTAAAGTGGGAACTATATATGTCATGAGGTAATGTACTTCAGGGGAGGAAATTACCCAGACCATTTATCCAGTATTTGAAAATGAGAGCATCTACCAACTTACAACAAATTTTACACACAATTTTAAACCTTTTCACAACCTTTTCTCGCTGACACACTCCCACAAAATAATCAAAGTAAATAAGTTTGGGTTATGTCTTTTTCGTTAGTTTATGGTGAATAAGCCAAATTAAGAAAATCAGGATAATTTGGGTTTTGCATCTTCAGTCATAAAGCTTTTACATGCTCAACGCCCAATAATAGTTAACATATTAATTCATTTCTATAGTAATCAGACGTTTGAAGCTATTTTGTACCTAGGAGTTAGAAAAATTTGATACTTTTAGATATCGGTGAATGGCGGAAACAGCTCACCTGGAAGGAATATGAGGAGAGTCTGTGTCAGAAAAGCTCCAAAAGACAGGATCATCGGCTCACTTGGAAAAGGTTAGTTGTCTTAATTTTTTCCTGTAGGACTTACTATTGGTCTGTTCGTGTTTTGTGCCAAGACTGACGTTTTAATAAAGCACGTTTTGCCCTGTTTTACACATTTATGTAGCAGTGACAGCGATGGTAAATAATTTTTGTTGTTAACAATGCAAAATGAAATTCTTCGTAAGGGAAATCTTTCTTTTCGTAGGTAAGCACAACAACATTTTTTATTAATTATGATGATTCTTCTGGCAAAAGCAGCTGTGCGTATTCGTACTGTAGGAATAATCTATGTAAGTACATAACTATATGTTTCCGAAAAAAGTGCTAGATAAATTGGGTAGTGAGGCTGAATGATTGCCAGTAAATCCATTGAATATATACACATTCCAAACGGTGTTTACAAGCAGATAAGTGTTATATGTGGCAGTCTGAGTCATTTCTTTCAAGCATTGTGCGTATTTTATGGTATCCATAACAGGCACCTACTAGTATATAAACTGGAGAATGATTATAGCCGGCCGCGGTGGCCGAGCGGTTCTAGGTGCTTCAGTCCGGATCCGCGCGACTGCTACCGTCGCACGTTCGAATCCTGCCTCGGGCATGGATGTGTGTGATGTCTTTAGGTTAGTTAGGTTTAAGTACTAAGTTTTAGGGGACTGATGACCTCAGGTGTTAAGTCCCATAGTGCTCAGAGCCATTTGAACCATTTGAACCATTTTGAATGATCATATGCGTTTAAAATTTTGGTTTTCCTGGGGATGAAGGAAGATTAAAGAGATTATACCATCAAGAAAAAGAAAGAATTTCAACCAAAAAAAATATTTCAAAGTTTTATAAGTACCTAATTTGCTGTATGTCATAGCTCCAAGTTTGAAAATTTTCGGGGCACTTTCACTATGGCGTATACCATTGCAGCAAGATTTATTAAAAATTCTGACTCAGAAATACGAATTCTGAAAAATAGTGGTGGTTATAGTTTCTTTTCCTACAGCTACGTCTGAACTGCTACACTTTTTGCTAACAAATGGATTTGCTCTTATATCTCCTAAGCTTTAAGCAAACTCATCCCAGATTAAGGATGCAAATTGTTCAGTTGGTTATAAATAACACGTACAATATCAGTGACACTTCTGAACGGGATTTGGCTGCTTTAAGGTATAATGATATTCAAAATCTGGCGCTTAGTGGAAAAACTTACGACGTACTGTAGCCGTGTGACTTCGCTGACAAAAATTATGTTTTGCGTATCTGAATGATCGCTCCAGAGATATTCATACTCTATGCTTTTATCCAGTATGCACTCTCACTGTTCTACTACGCAGTTTTTTATTTTCATTACTGTAGTGTTATTATCGTGTTTATCTGACTCCATATTAAGTAATGACACATTGTCTATGTAATAAAGAAGCTCTTTCTTATATTTCTGTCGAACACAGCATCGGACATTACTTGGCTGTGTATCTTCGCTGAAAGAAAAATAATGGTATTTAAATGAGAACTATTTGCGGAACCAAAACAATGCTCAGCAACATTATCTTTGAAAAATATCCAAATTTCGTTATTTCAGATAGTATCCGTATTTCATTATTTATGGATAAAATATCCTATCTGAAGATTAACGATGGCGTGATCAATACGTTATAGAATTTCTGTAGCACCACACAGGGAAACCGGAAAAATAAAGCAATTAATGATACAGAGACGAGAGGAACATTTAGATTCCAATATTTATAAGGAACTAAAACAGTATATACTGACACGTAGTAGTGAATACAAGGAAATATGTACGGGGTATGTTCAAGGAATTGCCAATCAGCGGGAAAAAGCCTGCGTAATGGACTAAGGATGATGTGTCCAATATCACCGACAACGGCAAAGATACAATTTTTGCGGTTCATGCGTTTGCTTTTCTTTGGATCATGTAACATGTTTGCTATGATCAAAGAAACATAAGCAGTGGCATCTTTGCTGTTCACAATGAAGGAGGAATAAGATTACAGATATAGACAGACACTCTTTTTCTCTGCTGTCGATGAACTAGGAAGGTGCCCGTAGCTTTCTATGACTGATGCATGTACGCCATTTGGTAAGCAGAACATTCTTTATTAACTCACAATTGTACAAATTAAAATAATAAACTAAATTAAGCTTTTTATAAAACTAGCGGTATCGGCTGCATTATTACCCGTATTTTGAAATGTTTATCACATATATTGTAGAGTTCTTAATGTCTCGAATAGTCGATGAAAATCATACCAATTTCTGTACAAGAAACCTGAGATTTCGAGTGTTCTCTGTGTAACAAAATCCATTTAAAAGTACTTCGAACACGTCAGCGTGTTAACAATTAATCGGTGTTTACATTGTCGATTAGTGCGCATTGCGGCTACACCAGTATAGTCGGGCTTGCGCAGCTACGTGACTAGGCTACAAAAGCAAGCCCAGCTCTTTATTCAGCAACTGTCATGCAGAATTTGGGGGTTGACGTGCAGAATTTGGCGGTTGACGTGCAGAATTTGGCGGTTGACGCGCGGGATCCTACAGAACTGTCCTTCCATCAATTGCTCTGCTGTAGCTGCAGTCGAAATGAAGTAGGTGAGTTTCAATAATCACCGTTAATAGCATATTCAAAACGTTGCAATTAGTAATGACTACATCATCATTTACAGACGAAGGCGAAATATTCATGTGAGAATGTGCAAAACAACAATTTCTCTCGGAAGACTTCCAACAAGAAGGAAACTGAAGACGAGTGTAGGGCCTTTGACAAAGATATTTTTTTAATAATGTAAGAATAAACATTTTGTTTAATTTGTGTAGGAGGAATATCTGCATTGAAGGGACACAATGTAAATATATATTAAGCATGTCTCCATATGAGCAATTTTTTGACTCTTATCAGTAATGCTCGCCGGACTAAAATTGTGGGACAAAAGAAATTTGTGGTACTATCTGTCGATTTGCACTATAACGTAATGAGAAGGGTGCTGTGATGTTACTGTCTGGCACATAATTTGAATGGTATTTCTCTATAGTGTCGCTCGTTTGAGATTTGCTCTGGTTTCGTAGCAAATTATTTTTTAACCTCTGTGCCAAAAAAATCAATGGTTCGTACTTACTTGTACGATGTCGCCTAGACGTTAGTGTTTTTTAATGCAGAATACGGAGCCGGTCGCTGGTACGACTACTGCACGCTATTTTGGTGATATTTTTGAAGATATCGGGAGTGTTGATTGTGAACTTTCAGGTTACTGTTTCACAATTCTGAAATTGAGTAAGGAGAGTAAAAATCTGATGGCCCCCTTAGCTTCTTAAAAAAAATGACAGTTCCTGTAACCGGTTTTATTTGCTCAAGTTACGGGCACATATTCGCAACTCCACTTGAGCTGTGTTCCTAAAGTTTCTGGAGCGATACTAGTTTCGAATAATTCACGTAAAATATGGTTTATTTTGTTCTTACTCTGTAGTAGTATCAAGGTCTGCCGTAGAGCTTTCTTTATACAATATTTGCTTTGTTCTCACTTTCTTATTATTAGCTGCATAACTAAAAATTATTTTACGATATTAGTTTCAATTTTTTACAGCAAATACATTTATCTTTTAATTCGTTCTCTGTGTTGCCGTCTCCTACATGCTTAGTGAGTTCTTTACAATACTAGGTTCGTTTTCTTTCCTATAATTGTTTCTTTTATTGCAGTCTGTTACTGTACACCATGATTGCAGCTCGTGTTTCCGATGTACAAAATTCTCGTTATAAAAATTACATATTTAAGGGTACAAAATGTTCTAAAGTTGGAAATTATGGTAGCCATGCTGATTAAGTCGCCTAACACATAACAATCATGTTTATTATGTCAACATTGAAACTAGATGTGCAGTACCTTGAGCTCAAATTTGTCCCAAATTTTATCATTAAAGCAGCATCTACAATCGTAATCAGATATGATTAAACAGAAAACGAAAACGTTTACTCTTCGTGAACTAGTTACCGTGTTGCAGACATAAAGGGCAAGTGAGATAGACGACATACTAATGAGTTTGTGGAAAGGCCATTACTGCAGAGATGTCCTTTCTATTCGTATTTATCAGCAGTCCGAACCACCAATCTGCTGGCCAGATCTGTGACTAGAAGAATGGCGGACGTAAGTGACGAATTGATATCTATGTTCATAAAAAAAGCTTGTAGATGTTTCCCCTTTTCTCTCGCTATGATCGATACATTACGCAACTTATTATTTTTATTAGCGTTATTGATAATATCTTTACGATATCTGGAGGGTTGACAGCTCCTCAGTATCGGGAAGATACATCATATTAAGTAGACTATCACTTTGTAGTATCATTTTCAAGTGGCTAATAAGATAAGTTTGGTTGTAAAAAACCTGAACTTTATTAGAAGTTATGGCCGTAGTCATCAAGTGTTTTATGACTTCCTAGCTGCCGTACGTAGTGAATATAGAGGTTAATTTATCATACATCGTGCACTGCCTTAGTCCTGGAAAGATACTTGGAAAGATTTCTGAACGTATGTATAGAGATAAAATGTTTTTTACCGAAGACGTGTGGGCCCTAGGTAAGGCTTTCTTATCATGGGCGGACAAGTGAAGATATGACTCACCAATTGAACAACTTAAATTTAAAGCTACAGGGAGACAAAATTTCTACCTGTGTATTCATATTTAGAGGGTTAAAAAAAGCTAACTGCCTTTAAAAACTATGTCAAGGAAACAAATTATGGTCACTCACTGCCTAATAAGATTCATTCTGTAAATTTAAGATTAAAAAACTCATTTTCCTATTAACAAATATCTTCTGACGATAGAACTCACTGCAGACGAGTTTAAGGTCTAATTTTTCGAACTTCATAACTGAGTAAATGAGTCTCAATTATTCCAAAAATCCCTTTGAAAAGGGTATTCTTAAATTCCCAGAAAATTTCCAGAAGAAGGTGATTGAGTTACAACAGAATGATCTTCTTTAATAGTATGAATACAATAAGTCAGTTTTGTAGAATTCTTTCGTGAACTAAAGTAACTGAACTGAACTAAAAAAATGCTCACTATAAATGTCTTTAAAACGTTTTTTGAAATGAACAGCATTAAGTTTATGAAGACATCGAGACGTACATACTAAAATTTGAATCAGTTTTTAAGAATGAGTACAACGTAACACTCAGTTTAGAGTTCTCAGACTCGGGCTGCTCACAGATCACACTTCTTCAATTATCTGCTGTTTTTTTAACCGTAACCAGTCAGTATAACTGACTTCCCTTCTTATACATGCGGAAGCATGTTATATTTCTATGACAAAGACTGGAAAGAAAGTTTTCTTTTATATTTCAATGCGGAAGTTTTATTTTAAAGACTTTTATCAAACAAATTATTTTTCTTCCCTTATTTTTTGGCATTTTTGAGGCGAACGAATGATCCCTCGCTGTAGAACTCCCGAGATTTCCGAAAAAAAAAGAAACTGCGCAAGTCAGTCTCATAAGCCTCTTTTGGACATCACTTTACATCATTAAGAGAATACCTCTGGAAATGGGCGTAAATGATATCGTGATGGTGCAAAGTCGGGACTGTAAAGTGTAGGCGTCAACTTGACAAACAAGTTCTCTCAATTTTGAGGGGCCACCATAAATGCGTGAATGTGCCGTTACCGTGGTAGAAATCAACGTTGCGTTTTTTTTATTGATCACTTCTGGCTGTTTTCTTGAAGCTGATATATGTAATGTACCCAGCAGTTGACAATAAAGTTTACAATCAAATATTTGAGTCTGTAGAGGACGTATCGCTTTCAAACCTCCGCATGGGAACCACAGACAAGGTCCTAATTTTTCTTGCCCAGAGCCGTTCTACCTCCGTCCACATTTAATCACTGTTAGCCGACCACCTTCTCATTCACAACTGTCATGTATGTCTAAAATTAGTCATTGGCAATGAGAAATTTCGAAAACTGTGTAAAATCGTCCTACTTACATTATTACTCGCAAATACAATTTTGCTATACCGTCAGATTTTGTGCACTAGCAGCACTGCTATGCAACTGTGCCTGAGTGGATTAAGGCTATTTCGTAATCAATGTTGCTTACATATCTCATAGCTGTCAACGTGTCGGCGTGCAAGTAATGTTTTCAGTACTTTGTTGATAAGATTAAGATGCCTCTATGATGCCAATAATTCCAAGATGAAAACGCTTTGGGTCTCATGAAATAATAACACATGGTGTTCCAAAACATTACAGCGCACACAGGATTCATCCCTTTTTGTAAACAAGTTACAAAATGTATCGATTCTCTTACGTGTTCACACATACGTTCAAGCTACATAATGTTTTCGTGCGGGCACTGTGCTCAGGTAACGAAGTTTCAGGATCATGTTTCCAGAACTGTACACTGATAAGGCAACCTACTGTAGAATATAACAAACTTTCCCTGCAACTCTTCATTGCAATAATCCTGAATTGTGCAAGAATAGCTATAAAAGCCTATGTATAATGCTCTTAATTTTTGCTTCTTGAACGAAATTTTACTTTAAAAACAATTGAAATTGCTGTTCATGTTTATTTCTAGGGTACATTATATCAATTTTACTTGTAAAACAAAAAAGTTGTTCGACTCTAAATTATTCTTTATTCAACGCTTTTAAAATACTGAGCTGCAAACATGGGTGGCTCAAAAGAGACTCTGTGTCTGATAAAGTGGCCTACGCATACTAACACGATGTCGTCCCTGCGTACAAGAAAGGCGTTGTGCATGACAGAGAAGTTTACTGTTCGAATTCCGAGAGCTAACGTTCCAGATGAATTCGGTGGGCATGTTAGTTCCACCTACATGCATCGCGCGGAATGAGCTCGATGAAGAAATCAGAGAAGTTAGAACTCGTACGAAGGTTTACCGACAGTGATTGCACCCCCGGAGAGGAATAGGGAAGTTTGGAAACTTACGGATGTATAAATATTGTAAGGTAGCTTGCGGTATTCTTCAAATCCATACGTCGACAGGCGAACCCCCCACCCCTGTAAGGGAGCGCATAAACACTGCTCAGACGCGTTTCTGCCAGTGTGTGCATGACGTCAGTGAGGATCACTTCGCACTCCTATTTGTGTGACGGAGCCTGTATTATTTCGTGTATGTTGTCGTTCTCGCTTAGTTACTTTTGTGTTCTGCGTGATTTGCAAATGAAACTGTTTTGAGTGTGTGCAATCAAAGCCTTGTTATGCTGCTGTTCGCTTAATTCTCACAATCGCAGCACTGAAGTTGAGCTTCATACTTTCCCTAGCGATGCAAGCCTGCAAAAGATTTGGCTCTCGAAATACTGTTGACAAGCCACTGTGACTGGTGGCAGATGCTAGAATATGCTCTCGTCATTTCAAGTAAGACAATAATGTTAGAGACGTGAGTTCGAAACTGCTAAATTTACATCGGGGAACAACTGCTTAAGACCAGTGCATTTCCATCGTACAATTTGCCTTATAGTAGTAGCGCCAATGATAGCACACCACGTCTACAGAAGAATGGAAAGCACGTTTTAGCAAGCTTCAGGTTCATAAAAGAAGCCTAGAGATTTCAGAAAATTTTTCACCACAGAAGAAGAGTAGTGATAAATGTACATTTACTGATGAAGCTGTTTGTAATTATTCAGATACACCAACTTTACAGAAATCGACCTGAAAAACATGTGCATGTAATTGCGAGCACATAAAGAACATCTTCGAAGACTGTTGTCATCGACGAAGAAAGTAATAGAAATGCACTTGTGCTTCGCGAAATTAATCGAATACTGGGAAAAATATTTTCCCCCAACCAAATTATAAGTGTCTTAAAGGATCAAAATGAGTTCCGTGTGTCAAAGAGGACATTTGCAAGTCGTTTATTTTGCACATCTTTCTGCAAAAAGCTACAATTTTCCCAGGGAGAAAACTGAAATGTCCTCTACCTACAGTGTCAGCCTTGCGTTCTTGCATAAACTGCAGTTTCCGGTAGTTGCCACGCAGATACTTTGAAGGATGTTTCAACTAGGTTAGCTGATTCAAATGCTTTCCACAGATAAGGCGTTCGTACAATATTTTGAGTGATAACTAAAAAGCTGTTAGTGGAAATTCTTTTAAACTTATGATGAATGTAATATTAAAATAAGCGCTATATCGGAGTTGTTTACTCGTTAAAATTATTCTAGAGCCATCTCAGCTCATTTCGAACATTTACTTTGAGAGAAGCCGGCAAAAACTGTTTATGGATTGAGCTTTTTTGCATGTTTTGATTCGACAGGTGCTTGGATATTTTTAGCTAATTTTTATTACTTTTGCTTAACAGCAGTATCTATTTAGAAACTGGACGAATAACACGATGTAGATGTAACATTCTAGCAATAGCAAAATAGTAACATATGTTGCATTATCGAAATAGAAACTAAAACATCCTACAAATACATCGCGTAAATGCGCATCTCACATGTTACAGTGTTGTTCTCGAGGAAGACGCTGTTCCTTAGTGAGATCACAGTATCAGCCAGTAGCAGCACAGAACCCTCACTGCCCAACCATATTTATCTACGGACCTTGCTCCCCTCTCTCTTCGTCCACCTACTCCTCCTCTCCCCTCTCTCTGTCCATTCCCTCCCCCTCCCCATCGCTTTCCATCTCCTCCTCAACCCGCTCTCTTACCTTCAGCCTTGTTTGTTTTACTGTAAGCGGACTCGTAAATGGGATTTGAAGTCACTTAAGATGAATAGGTAAATCAATTGGGATCATTAGCATTTGGGGTATGAAGAGACCGCTCTAGCCATTGGACCCCTGAGAATATTAGCGTCGATGACTACATTTCGCATAGTTTTAATTTGCGAGGAGATAGGACTACAAAGATTCTGACGATTCGGGTTCCATGGTAGTATTCTAATCATAATACAATAAGCCGTACATGCTACTTACCTGTTTTCCGTTGAAACTCACTGGTAGAAATAAAACAAAACAGCAAATTGTTATCCATAGTTACTGCTAAAAGGTATAAACAAGAAGACGTAATCGTTATGGAAGAAGCAATGCCCATGCTACCTTAATTAAAACAGACTGCGAGATAGGTAACGAAACCACAAAATTTTCTTTCTCGCATTCGCTTTTAACAAGAAACCTATATATTCTTGTTTAAAAACGTGAAGAGAGGCGTCATATTTGATAGCTGTATGGGAAAGTTAGGAGCATGGTGGTTTGTCAGGGAATGGTGTTGTATCGATGTGAATAATCATCCGTACTGTACATGTTGAAATGAATAACATAAAACCTTCAGTTTTACTTTAAGGAGAGACCTGGGCCCCTATCTCGCGCATGTTAATTCAGCAATGTTAATGACCCATTATCTCAGAGACTGTTGTAGATACCGATTTGAAACTTCTGCCATATATTAACTACTGATTCTTTATTCTACTGATCTACGAAGGAAGGTTTTGCATCAAAACAAAAGGTTTTACGATTTTTTTACTCAATGTTTGTATTTTTGCAAAAATTTTGTTACCATAAATACACATAAAAATAGCTGAGCTGAACGTATATTCTTGGTTGTAGATCCATGGCTTACTGGATAGTTGTGCAGTTTCAGTGCAATAGTGAAAAATGTATAAGCTGAGCAAAGGACGTTTAAAGTTTTCACATGAAATTCTTACCTTTATTGTTGCATGATGTTATTAAAAACACCCTGCTCCATACTCTAGGTCATCTTCACCACCAGTTCTATCAAGTAACAGCCGCCTTCTCCTTTTACTTGCCTCTTTGGTCACATGTTTTGCTGAAACCTCAGCTTTTTTCACTCTTCCGATGTCCACTTTGTGAAGACCTTCTCCAGAAACCACTCCCAGCTTCTCAAGTACTCTCAGTCTGCCACTACATCTATTATTAAATGTGATTACGGTGTCATATGTTCCTAACTGTAAGGTCTTCATCCCAACAAGTACACTTTTTGGTATGCGAGTCCAGAGAAGATTATTGAAAGATTCGTTGACGTTTTGTGTTTTCCCTTTTCAACAGATCTGGATGGGCCAGATCTCTAAATATAGGCTTCAGAGCCTCCATTACTGCTTGAGGCACACTGTTTTTATGCTTAAAATCTGCCAGAGATCCTTCAGCTTCAGATTTTTTATATTTGCACCATGTCTCAGGAGGAGGAGGACACAAATAATGTTTGGGGTTGTTATCAGTTAAAATTTTATGATAGTAGATAACCCACACCACTTTCACCATCTTGTGCAAATCATTGGTGTTGTCCCTGATAGCTTTGCCATAATAAACTTGAAACTGATCTATCACTTTGTCAGTCATTCTGCCAGGAGCTTTTACTGTTTTACCATCTGATAGCTTTGTGTTGCCAAGTTTTATTTTCAACTGTCTGAGGCGTGCACCCATTCCCTTTTTCACATGGCCCATACACTCTAGTTTAGTTAGGGGCACACTATAAGGCTTGCTGTCCACTACTGCTTTAAAAGACTTGCGTCTCCATCTCCCATGAACTGAATGTACCTAACTCCCCTTTCTTCCTCAGATCGCTGTAAAATATTTACTGCAGCAGCCTCATCCATCACTCCACTTGTTCCCTCATAATTTTTTCCGCAGTTTGGATTATGGGCTTCTACTCTCTCTCTATCCACGCCAGCACATGTGCATCCTTGACAATATTTAGTCAAAATCTCAAGATCCAGGACTCTTCCTGTGTCAACACTCGTTGCCGTTGCAGCCCCATTCTTAGATTTGTTTCTTCGTCTCTGCCAGGAACCATCAAAGGCAATATTGATATCAGTGCAACCATCATTTTCTTCCACTGCTTCTTTTGTTGCAGATATCATGGAATCTGTAGCCACTTCCTTTACACAATCACGAATGACATTTGTGTAGTGTTCATACTCTGTAGGAGGACCTGGCAAATGCATGATGCTGCACAACATTTTCCCACCTGCCGACCCTTCCCAATGCACCTCGGTCCATATACTAATCTTAAGTTATTAATATACAAGTTGTTGTTGCACTTGCTTGATGTGCAAAACGACTCAGAGAAGTCGCAGTTCTGACAGGAAATACGTAAATGACAAACAATTCCTTTCCTGTCTGATTCAACTTCAGACAGTGTTACTGCACCGACACAAAGAGAACAACTCACTGCTTCACTTCGAACACGAGCCAAAATACCGAACTCCACAATTATATTCGTATCCATGTGTTTTTCTACACTGAGCTCTTCATAAACTCTAAAGTCAACTTTCCTTTTTGAGGCAGTGGGGGAAGAGGGTGTAGGCACTGCACTTTTCTTGTCACTGCTATCGCTTGTAGTTCTTTGTGATATACTCAAACAAGCTTCATCAGCTAAACATTTTCGGTAAAACCTGTTACCTTTGTTTCTTCGCTTCTTGAATATTTCGCGGGGTTTTGACATTTTTCATCTGCAAAATGCTGTCAATGTCTGCTTCCTGCGCTAACTAAAACCCACTAAACAGAAAGTTATTCACAAAACGCTTCGTGCCATTCAAACAAAGAGCTGCGGAAACAATACAACGTGTAGAGCAGATTGTCAACTACAAAACAACAAAACCACAGCCTTCTATAGTACATAGTTCCGGAAACATGACCGTTCAAATGAGTCAATGTAAGTCGCGAGGAGGAAAACTGACAAGGCAGATGTACAGTAAAGGGCGATAATACCAACAATATAATATTTCCACCAAATAAATAATATATCAGAATGTTCAGGAGATTCCGCGGATTGTAATGAAACAAAAAATAAATATCAATTTTTTCCATTTTTTGTCCCGGGTCTCCCCTTAAGAAACTGTTGAAAAATGTCCTTATATCTGATTATTATAGGATCGACTAATACATAAAGTATTCCAATTTGTGCATGTCTACACTGCCAGTCAAAATTTTCGATCATCTGTCACAACTATAGATTTGTGGCTAAAATATAGCTTTCATTTTGAATATTCTACCGTATTTCCGTTCAGATAATAAAACATGTAAAGGCTGGTTGTTCACGTAATGGGGCGCTGATGAGTGCCCACAGTAACCCTGACGTGTCTCTAACTAAGACAGTTCTATACAAACAGACCTTGTTGCTTTAGCTATCTATGTATTAATTACTTTGCATCACTTTATAGTACATTGTGTGCCTCTAGCAGTGTGTTTGTAAACATCATCAGGTTCAAACCATATTACTTCCTAATGGGACTGAAGCAGGAGACTGGAACTGAAAAACGTACTGTAATTGTAGCTCTATACCACTAAGGCTATTCGAGTAATACAATATCAACAAAAGCTGGCATAGCCCAGTCTACAGTGATCTGTACATCGCAGGAGTTCAACCAATGCCAAAGCTAGTGTTTCACGATCTGGACCACCCCGATCAACGTCATACAGGGAACATAAGTTCATATATTACGGTATATTGATAATTTTTACTTATGGACCGTCTGACAGCAACTGAATAAAACACAATTTTAGTGCCATACGCGTTTCGCCCTTATTTTCTGCAAGGCATCATCAGTGGCAGGTTGCGTGGACAATTTCTTACATATTACGCACCTGTTGCATTTTTGGTGTTGTTCTTCTTCTTATGAATGCCAATTTGCGGTTTTTTCCACATTCCACAGCACTATGCACTGAACGCATGTTTTAATACCAATTGAAGCTATCGGGGCGGACATCTTTAGACATTATTGAATACTTGCACTATAGCTAACCTTTACCTTGGTCTGTAAGACTTCAGACACCCTGTGTCACCATTGAAGTGATCAACTGCTCGTCCTCATCTCAATTATATGTGTGGTGGCCGTTGGGAGATGACCAATTGATCACTTCAGTGTGGATGCACACCACACTCGAACTCTTAAGGAAATCGACGAAATGCCTTTAGCAATGAGAACAGTGGGCAAGGGGCACTATATTAGTAGTGTGTGGATAAGTTGAGAATTTGGGTATCATGGGAGGCGTGGTAGGGCAGTTCGCTCAGTGGCGTTGACCATTGTGCGCACCTGGTGCAGTGGTCATCGCATCTGTCTAGGGAGCAGGAGACACTGGTTCTAATTCCAGTCCGGCAAAACTTTTCGATTTCCCTATTGATTTAAATAATGCTCCCTGGGACTAATGTCATTAATTGCTTTGGCTCTTATTGGTGTATGGCGTGTGCCATACTGAATACCACTTCGGAAGATGGCTTGTTCATATTATTGTACAACATGGCGAGTGGACTAATATGCAGACGAGCCAAGACGTCATGACCACAGCGCATCGCGAGACCGAATGCGGACTCGTGGCGTTGCGTGCACCTGATGTCGTAAGGAAAGTTTATAAGCGAACAGAGACGAATGGGGAATCATTCTAGCGACCATGCGGGCCAAGATGGAAAAGTACTCGTGCACTTACATAAGCAACTTGGGCAAAGGGAACATTCTCATGGCAAGGCACCTGGGAACGAGCATTTCGGAAACGGAAATTCTGTTCGAATATTCGGTGCTACTGTAGAAACGATATATGGAATGTGATTGAAGGATTGTGAATCCAGGAATACTCGACAAGATGTTGTTCCATACTTCATCACTCGAAGTAGAGGTCAAATGCTTCTCCGCTGTGAAAAGCCGTTTTGACAGCGATCTGTGGCAGCTGTCGCGACGGAATATTATGCTGCTGCCGGTAGAAGTGTTTTGGAGCAAACTGATTAGCGCACATTGTTGATCATGGTGTTCCACAGCAGACGAATCCTACGTGTTCTCATGTTGACCCAAAGACGTCGTCAGGTACACTTGCAGTAGGCATGTGGTCACTGAGATTGGACCGTCGACCAATGAAAACGTGTCGCTGGTCGAATGAGTCTTGTTAGACCACTTCGATGGTCGCGTCCCGATCCACTCTCATCTAGTCGGACGTCTGCTCGAAAAGGCAGACCACAATGCAAAGAGGCCAGTGGGTGCAGAATATTGCTTGGAGGACATTCATCTCGACTTTCATGAGACCTCTGGTAATAATCGAAGGAACAATGAGAACTGCTGACTACGTGAACATTATTACGGACCACCTGCCGCTGCCATCCTTGATAGTTTCCCACCGGTGATGGCGGGTTCCCATAGGATAACCGCCCGTCTGACAAGGCCAGCATCAAGCAAAAGTGCTTTCAGGAGCACGATAGTGAATTTATGTTGATGTTTTGCCCAGTAAAATCAAATGATCTGAACATGTTGGAATACGTCAACTGGGACACTGTCACTGGCTCCACCCCATAAACCACTGGCTGGTAACTGACGGAAATTGCGCGACCTGTGCGTAGACGTATAGAGCAACATACCTCCGCAAACTTACCAAGACTTGTCGAATGCACTCACGCAGTCGCTGCTGTGTTGCGACCGAAACGCAAATATTGTTTCCGGGTACGGTTTCAGAACTTTTGTGATTGCATATTTAGACATTATTGCATACTCGCACTATAGTTAACCCTTACCTTGCTCTGTAAGTCTTCAGACACCCTGTTCAGCTAATATCCGCTCTCTTTCTGATTTACTATACCCTTTGGATGTTAGTACAGGCCTGCAAGGTACACAAATCTCAAGTAAGCTAAGCTAATAGCAGGTTTGTGGAACATTATATCGGTGCTTGGAGGAACACATATAAAAAAATCGAATACACTGTATTAATGTTTCACAATAATATTTATTTAATACTTCGTTAGGCACCTGCTTTCGGCTTCCTAGGCCATCATGAGATAACTTCATAGTAAGTTCACTCAGCGTTAGTAAGAGTTCATAGCTACACGAAGACATGTGACACTTTACTAGTATATCGGCATAAAAATGCATTATTTAATATCCAAAGGAGCTCTGAACAAATAAATGATATATTACAGTATATCCAAAGATTAAAAATATAGGAATGTGTAACCCAGTTATTTTGTACAAGTGAGTAATGGGACAGGTCACTATGTTATATGGGCAGACTGGCGAATGTGATGCACAGGCCAGGAAAAAGGGTGTGTGGGCAGAGGGAAGAAAAGAGTCTATGAAATGTGGGTGTGGAGCAGTTATAAGTGGCATATTACCTGATGTTGAGGGGAATATTATGAGTAAGAGTAAGAGGGAGTAATGGAACTGTACTTGGATATTAAAGATCAGATCAGGATTGTTTGACTGGTATTTAGTAATGGCCAGAATTTTCAGTAATATTAGTTTTCCGCCTTTGGTTCCTCTGATAATGCGTGTTTACATTTGAAAGTTGTTCACATGAACAATTACGTCACTCCTGCACCCTTGTGAATTCTATGTATTTGATAAAGCAGTCAGAAAAGATTCGCTTGCCACAACCAACTTGATGTACCTCGCCCAGAAAGCTAAAACCGTACTCAAATCAGCCCCAACAACTACTAAACATCAACAGTTTACAGAACGTGTCGTTAACCTATCAAATCTAAATTTGTCTAATGAAAAATTAAAAATTTTAAATGAGGAAATGAAATAGTTCTAGTTGGGTGCTGAGTCTCGCTATGGGCAGGTGAAGTAATACACTTTATAGTGGGATAAGACTTAAGTGCAATTAAGGTTAGAGTTAGTAGTTCACTTGCAGACGTTGTGCTATAAATGTCTGCCTCTTTTTTGGTTTGTATTGCAAGTCTTGGCGTGGTGATATTCATGGTATTTTCAAAAATTTAGAGAATGATTTCTATATTAAGCTGTTACACTTACAGATTTTTAAAATGGGTTACTTTCGAAGAACGGTAAAGAATCGAGTTTACATTAATTCATCAGAATATGGAGATATTTGAAGTCATCACACACCCGTTTAATTCGCTGCATTCTGTATTTTCAGATGCATATAGATCGTATTTAGTTAAGTTGATTCATAAGTGGTGAAGCCTTGTACCATGTGTTACATGCTTGTATGTCTGCATCATGGTGTGATAGCTATGATCGGAATACATTTTTTCTACTTGATGGCTCAAAAATTACTATGACGCCCTGCTGTTATGATCAAATTCTGCTCCCTTTCCAGCCTATATGCAATTCGCATTTAGTACCTGCCTGTTCCACATAATGTTCACACTACCTTCAGCAAACATAACAATTCCCTTGATCTATTATTGCGACCAGTATATACATACGCTGAGGTGAAAACAGATATGAGATAGCGATATAAACATATTAAATTGGCGGTAGCATCGCGTAGACAAGCTATAAAAGTGCACTCCATTGGCGGAGAAGTCATTTTTACTCAGGCTATTCACGTGACAGGGTTTCAGACGTGACTACGGCCGCACGACGGGGACTGACAGACTTTGAATGCCGAATAGTAATTGGAACTAGACGCATGGGAGGGTCCATTTCGGAAATTGTTAGGGAATTTATTATTCCGAGATCCACGTCGGCAAGAGTGTGCTGAGAATACTAAATTTATGGCATTACCTCTCACCGCTAACAACACAATTGCCGATTGTCTTCACTTAACGACCACAACGCCCACCTCGTTATACTATTCAGCACCATCCTCTAAAACCGCAGGTTCTTCGTTGAATTTCAAGGACAACACAGTCGCTGGAGAGCGCAGAAAAATGGTCTACCTCAGGGAAGTGTCTTGGCTCCACTTCTCTTCAACATTTGTACCAAAGACCAGCCATTAACCCCAGGCACAAGGAGATTCTTATATGCAGATGACCTGGCCCTTGTTACGCAGAGCTCATGCTTTGAGAGAGTGGAAAGAAACCTGACAACAGCACTTAGAACACTGTCAAGCTACTACAATCGGAACCAACTCAGACCAAACCCTTCGAAGGCACCAGTGTGTGCCTTTTATTTAAGGAGCAGGGAAGCTAATCGTGAGCTACATATTGCATGGTCTGGCATCCAACTCCAGCATCATCACACACCTAAATACTTGGGAACCACTCTCGATAGAACTATGACATTCAAAACTCACTGCAAGAACACCAAAATGAAAATCTTCTCTCGAAACAAACTAGCGGGGACACAGTTGGGATCACATCCACAAACTATTCGCTGTTCTGCTATGGCACTGTGTATTTCTACTGCTGAATATGCTTCTCCAGTCTGGTACAGGTCATCTCATGCCAGACAAGTAGACATTGCTCTCAACGAAACCTGCAGGTTGATCACAGGTTGCGTAAGACACCAACTGATAGGCTCTACTGCCTGGCTGGAATAGCGCCACCGCCGCGGTGGTCTTGCGGTTCTAGGCGCTGCAGTCCGGAACCGCGTGACTGCTACGGTAGCAGGTTCTAATCCTGCCTCGGGCATGGATGTGGGTGATGTCCTTAGGTTAGTTAGGTTTAATTAGTTCTAAGTTCTAGGGGACTGATGACCTAAGATGTTAAGTCCCATTGTGCTCAGAGCCATTTTTTTAATAGCGCCACCATGGGGACGCAGAACAGTGGTTGCCAACAAGGAGAGACTGAAAGCGGAACAGGACAGTGCCCATCCATTGTACGAACATAATCCACCACAGCAACGGCTGAGATCGCGAAAGAGCTTCCTGAGAACATCCAAGAAGCTCACCATTTCACCAGAGGAGGCAAGGCTGAGGTTATGGAAGAAGTCGACGCCTCACCTGCAGACGCCAGAAGCTGAAGAACTACCACCTGGACACAACGAGAGCTGGCTGGTGTGGAAATCTTTAAACAGATTACGATCAGGAGTTGGACGATCCAGAGACAACCTGAAGAGATGGGGCTTCATAAAAGAAGATACGTCCTGTGATTGTGGACAAGAACAAACCACAAGCCACATGCTCCAGTGCCTTTTGTGCCCTACATCCTGCACGAAGATTGGTCTCCTGCAAGCCACTCCAAGCGCCTTGGAGGTTGCAAAGTACTGGGCACATGTAATATAAATACAATTCATATATATATATATATATATATATATATATATATATATATATATATATATATGGATACTGTAACTTTGTATGTTTCTGACTCGAGAATAAAAGCAGCGGCGTTTGGGTAGAGTTGTCAATGCTAACAGACAAGCACCACTGTGTGAAATAACAGCAAAAATCAATTTGGGACGTTCGATGAACGTATCCGTTAATACCGTAAGGCGAAATTTGGCGTCAGGTGGCTACGGCAGCGGACTACCGGCGCGAATGCCTTTGATAACAGCTCATCGCCTACAACGCCTCTCCTTGACTCGAGACGACACCGGTTGGACCCTAGACTACTAGACATTCGTGGTCTGGTCGGATGAGTTCGTATTTCAGTTGGTAAGAGCTGATAGTAGGTTTCGAGTGTGGTGCAATCCCCACGAAGGCATTGACTCAGAATACCAACAAGGCACTGTGCACGCTGGTGCTAACTCCACAATGGTGTCGGCTGTGTTTAAATTGAGTGGACTGAGTCCTCTGGTCCAGCTTAACCGGAAATGGTTATGTTCGTCTACTTAGAGATCATTTGCAGCCATTCATGGACTTCTTGTCCCGAAACAACGATGAATTTTTTTATGGATGATAATGCGTCGTGTCACCAGACAGCATTTGTTCTCGATTGGTTTGAGGAACGTTCTTTACAGTTCGAGCGAATGATTTGGCCACCCAGGTGGCCCGACATTAATTCCACCGAACGTTTATGTTACATACTCGAAAGATCAATTCCTGCACAAAATTCTGCACCGGTAACACTTCCGCATTTATGGGCGGCTATAGAGGAAGTACAGCTCAATATTTCTACGGGGGCTTCCAACGACTTGTTTAGTCCATGTCACGTTGAACTGCTGCACTATTCCGGGCAAAAAGAAATACGAGACGTTATTAATAGGTATCCCATGACTTCTATCAGCTCATTGTACATATTTCGGTAATTACGGCGAGCAGTTACGATTTGCCTAATTTCTTTGAGTGATCTTTCAGAACAAAAGATTAGTTTGCAGTTGGAGTTCACAGTAGGAACTGTCAGCTCATCACTCTTTTTAACGTGGATGCTTTGTGTCTGCGACTATTCAGTGTTTTCAGCACAGAAAAGTTATGCTAACAGACTGGGCTAAGCACGCCCAATGCACATAGCTTGACTACAACCTGAGTTACTTCAGCATCGTAAATGTTATATCATTAAAGGTTAATGTGTTCATGACAGTCAGTTAAATATCTGTTCATGCCCGCTACTGTTACATTGAGCAAAAGTAAGCTACCCCTTTTCTTGACTGACGGTTTTCATCTGTAGTCCTTGTAGCCGACAGCGTTATCATTTTCTTCATGGTCCAAACTTTATATATGAAAGGGAATTTTCAATTCAGAGCATGTTTCAGGATGTTACCTGCATGTAATCCAACTAAAGCAGATGATATGGGACATCTTACACACACTACGGTTACCTGTTACGTATTATAAAGAATCGCTCTGAGCACTATGGGACTTAACTTCTGAGGTCATCAGTCCGCTAGAACTTAGAACTACTTAAACCTAACTAACCTAAGGACATCTCACACATCCATGCCCGAGGCAGGATTCGAACCTGCGACCGTAGCGGTCGCGCGGTTCCAAACTGTAGCGCCTATAACCGCTCGGCCACTCCGGCTGGCTGTTACGTATTATAATTTACGAGAAGCTGTACCCTTTAAAATGGAGTATGGACTGTAGTGTAGGCTCTACATCATACATCTTTTTCTAAAGTGCACAGCGTTTGTACTGTACATCCGTAGCATCAAAAAAATGGTTCAAATGGCTCTGAGCACTATGGGACTCAACTGCTGAGGTCATTAGTCCCCTAGAACTTAGAACTAGTTAAACCTAACTAACCTAAGGACATCACAAACATCCATGCCCGAGGCAGGATTCGAACCTGCGACCGTAGCGGTCTTGCGGTTCCAGACTGCAGCGCCTTTAACCGCACGGCCACTTCGGCCGGCATCCGTAGCATCATTAGTACACCCTGTTTACAGGAGTTACCGATGGACAGACTGATGCAGAGTTCGGCGAAATGTCCATCAAAACTTCCTACCAACGGATGTCAAATTCACTTGGCTGGGTGTAATCTGTGGATAGCTTCCAGTTAAATAGAAACTACACCAGATCCTAATCACACAAAATGTCAGTTACAGGGTACCGTCGCACATAGGTTCGCTTGTTCAGATCAAAATGCAATGTGATCGTGGACAGGAAGAAATTGTGTTTAATTTCCAGAACGAGCGCTCTCACCATGGCCTTGTACGTCATTTTCCAGTCGGACTGACCCATGTTCCCAGGAACCAAATAGCAGTCGTATTCTGGATACGTCAGCATTACTCACTACTCGGTAACCATAGCCACTCAAGACATATTGGCTTCCAGTCTTACTCCTAACAGCAACACTTGGTCACGCGACAAAAGCGTCGCAGAAAATACGTTGAAAGATTCCAAATGTTTTCAATCATCTCTCTGGATTTGCATTGAAGAGGAGTACAAGTTGGAATTCAACGAGGAGTGACGACGCACTTGGAGTGCTAATGGTTGTAGTGCGACGATGTAGTGACCGCACGACTTACTTCCTGCAGCAGCCATTCACAGGGAAAAGTATTAAGGTAGTGAATGAATATTAATGATGATTTCATAATCAGTGTTTTGTGACCTAAAGTTTTGTTTTGTGATTTTTCTGTTTCATGTATGGCACGCCTAGTAACGCATAGTGAACAGGAGTCTCCGCACGTCTTGGCGGGTTCGAAACTACCTGTTGTCACAGGTAAAATTCGCCCAACAGCAGAAAGCCGGTGAAGGGAAAAGACACCGAAAACTGAACTTTACTTGCTAAGTAAATGAATTTTAAAACCAAAAAGAAAGAGTAAATTTAAGAATCAACGATTTTATATTGTACGTTTTAAAGGAAACGGAAGTTCTGTTCGTGTTGAAATTTGGTTGCGTAGTTATCAACATATTGCAAGGAAGGATAGGAATCCAGCAATCAATCGAAATCCTATTGCATTGCTTTAGTCATTGTCGACTTGTCGATAGGATTGACATATGATCACAATTCTAAAAATGTGTTATGAAGTGCTGTAAGATGTGCAGCATCTGTGAAAAATAAAAACTGCTCAAAAGTTTTGCAGTTAACAAGATGGTTCATATTGATGCTGTTTCGTAATAATCAAAAGAACGTAACGTTTTCCAAGTGTTTGGAGTATGAGTGGAGGAAAACTAATCAGTTTTTAAGTTAATTTCATAACGACTATCTAAAGTAAAGGTAATCTCTGACTGTTGAAACTGCGTGTGAGGTAAGAGAAAGTAGCACCAAATGTTACCCGATATTGCCAGCCTTTGTGGCCGAGCGGTTCTAGGTGCTTCAGTTTGGAACCGCGCGACCGCTACGGTCGCAGGTTCGAATCCTGCCTTGGGCATGGATGTGTGTGATGTCCTTAAGTTAGTTAGGTTTAAGTAGTTCTAAGATCTAGGGGACTGACGGCCTAAAATGTTAAGTCCCATAGTGCTCAGAGCCATGTTTTTGTTACCCAATAGTAAATTCGAAGCGGAACTGGTCAAAAGCACAAGGTGAGTCTAATGTGTCAATTGAATTGCTGTTACATTTACTTTTCTGTGATGTTCAAGTGCTGAACAGTTGAAGCCGGAAGAATACTGGTATGCAAAGTAGGTAAAGTCGAGGGTTCGGGGTTATTGATTATCTGTGGATGTGAAAAAACACCTAGCTATTTGCCAGATCGTTGCTCACAAGGAACGAGTATTGTGAATAACTTCTGCGCTCATTGTATATTTGAAAACAATTTGTCTGGCGTTCTCCGAGTTATATGTAAAATACTAAACCGGTATTTCTGGATACGAATTCTGAATGAGTTAATTAACTGCGCTTCCCAGAGCTAGGCAGAGATGTAGTTTAGCTGTATTAGATATAGCAACCAGAAAAAAACAAAATCGTTAAGCAGAAGAGAAAAATTCATGGTCGTTCAAAAATGGTTCAAATGGCTCTGAGCACTATGGGACTCAACATCTTAGGTCATCAGTCCCCTAGAACTTAGAACTACTTAAACCTAACTAACCTAAGGACATCACACACATCCATGCCCGAGGCAGGATTCGAACCTGCGACCGTAGCGGCCACGCGGTTCCAGACTGTAGCGCGTAGAACCGCATGGTCACACCGGCCAGCTCCTAGTCGTTTCTTCTGGCTGTTGATAAGGCACCTGTACTAACTGTCAGTGCGTTACGTAGGTGGACTGCAATAAATATACAATGAGGTCACAAAAGTCATGGGATACCTCCTAACAGCGTGTCGGACTTTGTTTTGCCAAGCGTAGTGCAGCAACTCGACATAGTGTGGACTCAACAAGTCGCTGGAAGTCCCCTGCAGAAATACAGAGCCATGCTACCTCTATATCCATCCATAATTGCGAAAGTGTTGCTG
The DNA here is from genome assembly GCF_021461395.2 of Schistocerca americana. Lineage (NCBI taxonomy): Eukaryota > Metazoa > Arthropoda > Insecta > Orthoptera > Acrididae > Schistocerca > Schistocerca americana. Next base: position 154,924,900 of record NC_060126.1, on the reverse strand, counting down.
GTGTAGGATTTTGTGCATGACCTGACTTCTAGATTTATCCCATATATGAGGGTTGTCCAGAAAGTAAGTGCCAATCGGTCGCGAAGTGGACACCATAGTTAAAACCCGATGAAGGTTTGCACAAGTGTGTTGGGTAGGGTCTCTAGTACGATCGCATCAAAACGCTCTTTTGTGAGCGCACTGTGAACGATTAAATGTGCCTAGACCAACGATGTCTCCCGCCAAGTAGGAGGGCCCGCTGAGAGGCTTCGCCTTAATGAATGCAGCCCACCTAACACAACTGCCACGCACTTCCTTCGTCATGGCAATTGTCATCTTCACTCTGCAGGGGCAGTGTAGACGCTCCTGCAGCCTTTTCGATGGGAAGTGTTCGACCACCCACAACACAGCTTTGATTGGCTTGTCCTGAGTTTCATCTCTGTTCACATGAAACGCTGGATATGAAGACAACACTTGGTCACTGGCTATTCTCTGTAGACCAGGACAGAGAATTATTGGAAAGCGCAGGCGGCTGCCTTCTATGACGATGGTGTGGGAACTTTGGTACAACGCTCCGACAAATATATAAGTCGGAGCGGCGACTATGTAGAGAAGTATCTGGAACGTGTAGGCAACTTTTGCAAATAAAATGTTTCTGATTTTCACTGTAGTTTCCATTTAGCGACCGATCGGAACTTAATTTCTGGACAACCCTCGTATATTCGAAGCAATTCATGTCGGGTGATCTAGATAGCGCAATCATTCGCTTGAATTGTCCAGAATGTTCTTCAACCCAACTGTGAACAACTGTGGCCCAATGACATGGCGCATTTCATCCATAAAAATTCCGTTGTTGTTTGGGAGCACGAATTCCATGAATGGCTGCAAGTGGTTTCCAAGTAGCCGAACAATTTCAGGTCAATGATCGGTTCAGTTGGAGCAGAGGAACCAGTCCTTTCCATGTAAACACAGACCACACCATTACTGTTCTGTCCGCAGCTTAGGTCAGGGGCTTCTTCGAGTCTGTGCTACACTGGAGCCCTACCACCAGCTTTTAACAACTTAAAGAAGGATTCATCCCACCAGTGTCCCGTTTTCCAGTCATCTATGTTCGAACCGATATGGACACAATTCCAGGAGAAGTGCTTCAGGCGATGTCGTGGTGTCAGCAAAGGCATTGCTGCCATAGTCTTTTAACGCCAAATTTCTCCGAATTGTCCTAACGGATACGTTCATCGTACGTCCCATATTGATTTCTGCGGTTATTTCACGGAATGTTGCTTGTTTGTTGTCGCTGATAACTCTAAACAGACGCCGCTGCTGTCGGTCGTTAAGTGAAGGCCTTTGGCCATTGCGTTGTCCGTGGTGAGAGGTAATGCCACCATGTGAATCTCGGAGTATTGAATTCCCTAATGATTTACGAAATGGAATGTCCCACGTGTCTAGCTCCAACAAGTCTATTAATTCTCGCCGTACGACCATAATCACTTCGGAAACCTTTTCGTATGAATCAGTTGAGTAAAAATGGCAACTCCACCACTACCCCGCCCTTTCATACCTTGTGTAAGCGATACTACTGCCAATGTGTATGTGCTCATCGGTATTCCATGACATGTCATCTCAGCGTATAATGTCGTACAACGGTACACACTGATGTAAAACTAAAAACTGGAATTTTTCCTTTTTTCCCTTTTTTTCCATTTTAATCATGAAGGGTTTTAATTTTAAGAATAGATCACTAAGGAAGTGAAGAAAACCTAGGAAAAAGTACTGCAAAGAAGGAGCTGAGTGCTCAGCATGTCTGACTGGCATTGTAGCAGCAGGCTTCTGTTCTTCCTTTGGTAAGAGGGTGGAAATGGGCTGGATCCACCCTAGTGATCACAGTTGCGGGAGTACTTGAGTGAGAGGTAGCAGATCCAATGTCTGGAAACCTGACAAGAAGTGGGAGAGCGTTGTGTTGGTTCCATATCACATGATACCTCACGAAAACAGCACTATTGGCTGTGAGTGACAAGGCAACGTATACGTATTCCATGGTCCTCAAGGACAAGCGGTAGGTTCTGTGATGTGCAACGTTCGTTACGGGGCAGTTCCGCACGGAAGACGTATCTGAATTTACGTCAGACCGTTGGCAACCTGCTTAGAATCATCCTGCTGTATTCACGTGGGATTCACCGAGACATTTCTCCCATGGCATCTACGTTTTCTCCTTACAGGCTCCGACGGTGCTTCTTTTATGTTGCCTGAGCCACAAAAGAAAGCGAAAACAGTCGCAGTTCTACATTTCGTGGTAGTATATCGTTACGAAACGAAAGGTAGAAGACTTTCATTCTTGAATTCTTGAAGATGCACTTCCTGGCCATCATCGTCTTATTGCTGCTACTCTGCCGCGTCATAGTAAATGTGGCGGTCTGATTATTGCCTGAACTTTCTGATGCGAGTATAGGAAATCCTTGAAAACACTCCTGTAACTGAAAAATCACGAGAAAAAAAGCTGAGTGTCAAGAACAAAAATCTCGGCAGCACAATTATGGACATATTTTGCACAAAGCCACTGTGCAGTGAATTCTAGAAATATCAATTAAGCCATATTTTAAAGTCATCACTCTTTCCAATAGAACAAAGGTGAAGACGACAATCGTCTTTGCCGTGTTAGACGGTACGTTCGCTGTGTAGTTTAACCGATTTAAGAATCTACGGGAAAGCTAAATAAGGATAGACGAACGGGGTGTCAAATCCTACTTATTGCGAATGATTTGACCACGATACCAGCTTGCTTATTAATACCGTGAACCAGTGACCAAGAGCCTAAGTTGTAGCAATCAAAATGTAAAGGAGTAAGAATTGGAAATCGATTGAGTGTTTCGCGGTTTGAGACACGAACATTAGTGATAACTGTAAGATGTGGGACCTCTTTAAGGGCATGTGTCAAGTCACAACTTTGGTACAGGAAGGAAACGGTAGACAACACGGAGCGGTTTATTCTTGAACCGATCGCACTGGTCTAGTGGTGGGAAACTAATATGCCAGACTACAATTCATTGGCAGAGTCCTGATCACATGTTATTCTTCACTAAAGAATGCTTTCTGTTTTGAGTATTGTTCATCAAATTGATGGGGGGAATAGAAGCAGAGGCAGAAAATTCATAGAAAAGTTTCGAGATTCGTAGCGTTTTGTTCAGTCATCTTTGAATCGTTGGAAATATATTCGCCCCTACTGTTCATTCTGTACATGGAGGAAGCAATGATGGAAATAAATGAGAGGTAGAGTTGTGGAATTAAAATTCAAAGTGAAAGGATATCAATGATACGATCCGATGATGACATTGCTATCTTGAGGGAAAAATAACTACAAGATCTGCTGAACGGAATGAACAGTCTAATGAGTGCAGAGTATAGATTGAGAGTAAATCGAAGAAAGACGAAGGTAATCAGAAGTAGTAGAAATGAGAACAGGGAGAAACTTGACATTGATGGTCACGAAGTCAATGAAGTTAAGGAATTCTGCTACCTAGGCAGTAAAATAACCAATGACGGACGGAGCAAGGAGGTCTTCAAAAGGAGACTAGCATTGGTAATAAGGGCATTCCTGGCCAAGAGAAGTCTTGTAATATTAAATATCGGCCTTAATATGCAGAAGATACACTCCTGGAAATTGAAATAAGAACACCGTGAATTCATTGTCCCAGGAAGGGGAAACTTTATTGACACATTCCTGGGGTCAGATAGATCACATGATCACACTGACAGAACCACAGGCACATAGACACAGGCAACAGAGCATGCACAATGTCGGCACTAGTACAGTGTATATCCACCTTTCGCAGCAATGCAGGCTGCTATTCTCCCATGGAGACGATCGTAGAGATGCTGGATGTAGTCCTGTGGAACGGCTTGCCATGCCATTTCCACCTGGCGCCTCAGTTGGACCAGCGTTCGTGCTGGACGTGCAGACCGCGTGAGACGACGCTTCATCCAGTCCCAAACATGCTCAATGGGGGACAGATCCGGAGAGCTTGCTGGCCAGGGTAGTTGACTTACACCTTCTAGAGCACGTTGGGTGGCACGGGATACATGCAGACGTGCATTGTCCTGTTGGAACAGCAAGTTCCCTTGCCGGTCTAGGAATGGTAGAACGATGGGTTCGATGACGGTTTGGATGTACCGTGCACTATTCAGTGTCCCCTCGACGATCACCAGTGGTGTACGGCCAGTGTAGGAGATCGCTCCCCACACTATGATGCCGGGTGTTGGCCCTGTGTGCCTCGGTCGTATGCAGTCCTGATTGTGGCGCTCACCTGCACGGCGCCAAACACGCATACGACCATCATTGGCACCAAGGCAGAAGCGACTCTCATCGCTGAAGACGACACGTCTCCATTCGTCCCTTCATTCACGCCTGTCGCGACACCACTGGAGGCGGGCTGCACGATGTTGGGGCGTGAGCGGAAGACGGCCTAACGGTGTGCGGGACCGTAGCCCAGCTTCATGGAGACGGTTGCGAATGGTCCTCGCCGATACCCCAGGAGCAACAGTGTCCCTAATTTGCTGGGAAGTGGCGGTGCGGTCCCCTACGGCACTGCGTAGGGTCCTACGGTCTTGGCGTGCATCCGTGCGGTCCCGTCCCAGGTCGACGGGCACGTGCACCTTCCGCCGACCACTGGCGACAACATCGGTGTACTGTGGAGACCTCACGCCCCACGTGTTGAGCAATTCGGCGGTACGTCCACCCGGCCTCCCGCATGCCCACTATACGCCCTCGCTCAAAGTCCGTCAACTGCACATACGGTTCACGTCCACGCTGTCGCGGCATGCTACCAGTGTTAAAGACTGCGATGGAGCTCCGTATGCCACGGCAAACTGGCTGACACTGACGGCGGCGGTGCACGAATGCTGCGCAGCTAGCGCCATTCGACGGCCAACACCGCGGTTCCTGGTGTGTCCGCTGTGCCGTGCGTGTGATCATTGCTTGTACAGCCCTCTCGCAGTGTCCGGAGCAAGTATGGTGGATCTGACACACCGGTGTCAATGTGTTCTTTTTTCCATTTCCAGGAGTGTATTTCTGAGAATGTACGTCTGGAATACAGCATTTTATGGCAGTGAAACATGGGCTGTGGGAAAACCGGAACAGAAAAGAATCGAAGCATTTGAGATGTGGTGCTATAGACGAATGTTGAAAATTAGGTGGACTGATAAGGTAAGGAATGAGCAGGTTCTGCGCAGAATCGGAGAGGAAAGGAACATGTGGAAAACACTGATAAGGAGAAAGGACAGGATGGTAGGACATCTGTTTAAGACATGAGGGAACGACTTCCATGGTACTAGAGGGAATTGTAGAGGTCAAAAACTGTAGAGGAAGACAGAGGTTGGCATATATATCCAGCAAATAACTGAGGACGTAGGTTGCAAGTGCTACTCTGAGATGAAGAGGCTAGCACAGGAGAGGAATTCGTGGTGGGCAGCATAAAATCGGTCAAAAGACCGATGGAAAAAAAGGTTTACATCTGTCACGCTGAGAAGGCTACCCATGCTACGATAGTACCTTGAAGTTCATTACTCCTTGACCATGTTAAGGGACCCTCCGTTTAATTAACTGCCATGAGATAGAATCTGTGAATGAATTAACGTCTCTTGAGAATTTTTTAATGTCGTACAAGCTTTAAGCTTTTTTGTTAATATTAGTGGTTGTTTCATGTTTTACATTCTTCAACGCACTATACTTTGTGATAATTATTTCGTTATTTTCTTGATTACAGTGCACGATTCCAATCCAACTCCGTTTTCACATGCTACTTGCGTTTCACCGACGTCATCTGAATGTGAATGCTCTTAAAAAGAGGAATGAAGCTGTTTTGTGAAAATGAACCCCATGTCTAACCCTGTAACATCACCTGCTACGCTTGTGTTTCAGTACATTTAATTTACCCGTTGCGCTAGCTGATACAGCTTTTATTGGAAATATTTAATCTTGTAAACTCAGACGATCAATACAAGTTTAGAAACTGACGAACGTGAAGTGAGCAGAGCGATGCTGGCGTGGAGAAAAAAGAATTAATGAACTTAATCCCATCCTGTGAATAAAAGATTTTGTAAAACGATTCCCTTCTTAGCTATCGTCCCATCCTAGCATTTATCGGTCGAGCCGTACCTAATATTTCAGTTATGGCGAGGATTTTATGACAAACAGCTAGACGACTGTACAACTAATTTAAATATTTTTCATTTCAGAAGTTATAGAATCTTTCTTGTTTTCTTAAACTGCTTTCCTTAACAGCGTTGGATCTGCCTTGTATCAAGTAGAGTACTATGTCTGTGCTGTTTGGGGAATTATTTTAAAATGTGTGTGTGTATTCGTAAATGATTTTTCTGTGTTCTTGTGCAGAATTTTTAAATTTTGCTATTATTATTGTTGTTTTGTAGAAGTGATAGGATTTTTCCTTTTCATTTGGTAGGAGGCGAGTGAATTTTGATCGGTGTTTCTAGTGAGTGATTCTGAGGACTTAATATCTTACTAATTACGAGGAATGACTGTAAGCACGCATTCGAAATCAGAAGATTGAATTGCGAGCAATGCCTAAGACAAATTGTCAGAACAAGACACTCTGAATAGTGGCGTTACCACAATGGGTCAGGGTGAAATCGTTTTGTCGTGGGGGAAAGAAATGTGGAAAGCGAAATGGTGAGTAATGCGGACAACTCGTAAGGGGAACTAAGTGAAGTGAGGCCGAACACATGCATAGCAGTTAAGTGTCTGATGTCTGAACATAGGGATGGTTCTAACAGCCAGTAGCGGATGCCGTTAATGGAGCACTGTCGGGCAGTCAATGTACACTGAGATGAGAGTCGTGCCAGTTTATACGGTTGTAGACAAGCTACACTGATCTTGCAGAGTTTTAAAGAGCGAAGTAAAACTCTTAATAAACAGTAAATTAGTATGAATAACAGATTTCATGAACAGGAAGCGAAGCTCAATAAGACTGGTCGGTTAGAGAAGCAAACTGCGAACCTGGAAAGCAAGTTAGGCTCCACAACTGCGGAAAGCCGCAGTACCACAGAATCCATCTGTCAGGAAGTAGATTGAGCCAAAGTAGAGGTGGAAACTGTGAATAAGCAGAAAAAGGCAGTAGTAGAAAAGGTTAATGAGATACAGAAGAATCAGCAAGAGACGGCTGACCTCCTTGACAGCCGAGTGCCTGCAACCGAAAATGATTTAACGGTTAGTTCTGATCGGTCGTCCATGAACTGAGCGCAATTTAGAGAAACAATTGGGGTACAATGGGCGCAACAACGGAAAACATTAGATCGTGCTTGTCGAAAGGTGTCGCACCATGAGGTAATACACAGACGCTGGGAGACGAGATTAGTCAAGTTACGGATAAATTGGAAGCGCTAAAGATTGATGTTAAGTAACTTTGCCCAAGAAGTGAGGGCGGCTCGGATTCCACACGTCCAGTGGCCATTAGCGATAATGAGGATGTGTCATTCCTGCTACGTGTCAGACAGTATCAGTTAAAAATAAACTGTCACAATCGTGAAGTGCCGTACACGTGCAATAAGTTGTAGCCATAGACGAGAGAATGCGAACACATTCCATTACCGAGATTGGTAAGGCTAATGGTAGTAATAAAAGAAGAAGACGTGAGTCAGATGAACGACGAGAATCAGAAGATAAGTTAGCAAAGTGTGTAGATCTCCGGGGCATGAAGCGCAAATACGGGGTGTGAAAGCAAAGAGGCTGATGATGGTGACTGCCAGTTCCACTGGCCACGGTGAAAAAGTATACGCTGTTCCCTGGCACCATGAAAGAGAAGCATCTGTGCAGATGTCGTGCTAGAGTCTGGCTGTCTTGTGACTTTTATCTAGTTTGACGATGTACAGGAGAAGGCGGGAAACGAGTGGTCGCGCAAATATAAACAGTCGAAATCACAAAAGAGGCGTGGGAGCAGCCCACGACAAAATGGTAGCAGGTTAGAGATATGATACGTTAGGAGGGAAGAAGGAATAGATTCGTTGCTAAGTACAAGGCCAAACGTAGGTTCTGTCACTAAAACTGACTCGCACCTGGGACTGATTCCTGACTGCCAAACTTTTAACGATTAGATGGAGTCGAATGTGGAAATGAGGTCGGAATGATTGCATAATTTGTAAATAGAAGAACGAGCTGATGTAATAACAGACAGAGGAGGTTATGCAGTGCTTAGAGAGGAGAAAGTGCATCCGCAAAGGGACACTGCGCCAAATAAATTTGAGAGTCACACAAAAAGTTCTTGTAAAGATGCATCGTTTATGGAAGAAGCAAATATTTTTAACTAACAAATTTTCCAATATATTATGTGGATCTCTCCGTGTTCGGAGATTGATGCTTTAGAATGGTGCAGAAACTGAAAACTTTCAGATGAGTAAATCTCAACATGAGTATCACATTTCCAATATCAACGGTTTTATACGACAAATTTTTAATTGCGTTTAAAATTGGGTAACAGGTCCCCTATTGATTTTTGTTTATTTCAAACTAGTTTTAGGATTATTAGGCCATCTTCAGGAAAAATCTGACTAGCATTTGAGAGGGACACTGGCTCTTAGATAACCAAACACTATAGAGAAAGATACAATCACTTGCACAGTGTGTTGCGCATCAAACTTGATTCTTAACGTTGAAATTATACTCTACACAATATACAGTGTTAAGCACAGTAAATAATTAAATTCCGAATTATTATGGGTTAAATGGTTGTAATGCAACTTTTTTGTGACGTCTTGAATTGGCTGAGAAACCGTTAAACTGAGCACTCTTCAGTTGGGTTGTGCAACAAACATGTTCATTTAACATCACTGCGCCACCTCGCTCGGTGTTAGGTAATGGACGGTATTATTCAACATTAAATATGTAACTGTTCTACCAAGAAGTAACGAAAGAATCCATAAATAAAACTATAAGCAATTTCAACGTGAGTGGTCATTGGTGTCTTCATTGTTGCTAATACCCATAGTGTTTCTTCAATCCTGTTGTTAGGAATACCCTGATATCTAAGGTTCCTATTAAAATAGGGAATATGTCAGTATTAGTCGTGATACGTCGTTGTATGGTACATTTGTATGTCTTGTTTAATTGGAAATTGTGTAGAACTGTTTGAATCTATTAAACAGTAATTATTGAGAGACGATTGAATGATTCCGCTTAGAAGAGGGCGTTAGCATCTGATCTGTGAAATATAGTTCTTAAACGTGTACTACGTGTAGTTGGCACAGTCATGGCGAATGGTGGCTTAGGAAACATTTAATATTCTTTCCGAAGCCACGGAAGAAGGTAGAAGGTATTTTAGGATACGGTAGATAGTATTTTCTTTCCAACTGTATGAGGTAATATTTGTTTTTCCAAGGGCGTTTCGCCTCAGTTTATGAAGTCGTTTATTGTTACACTAAGACACAGTGACATACACATACAGACTAACAAAGAAAGTTGGAAAAATTGTACGGAAGCAAGGCCTCTAAATAACATATAAAACAAAAAATTCTCTACAAACATGTTTAAAGACCTGAACACTCAAGATAAGCAAATTCCAAGAAATAGTCATGCAGCTACCAACCCAAATGCCAAAGGTGCAGAGCAGTGTATGTTAGAATAACAAGCAGGAATTTGAGAACACGATGCAAGGAACACATCAGATTCTAGAACTGTTACTCGAAATTTACAAACCGCTTGATATAGTAAAGCCATCACGCAACAAATATAGAAAAAGACATGAAAATTATCATAGTGAATAGTCACAACAAATACTTCATTAGAACTGAAGAAAATTATCACATACAAAAAGCTATAGCAGCGTGCAAGCAACTGATAAATGACGAGACCTATTTTAAACAACAACTCACTACAATCTTGGCCAATGATCTGACACATACCACATCTGTCGCCTCTGCATGGTATAAATCTGCTCACAGCGTGAACGCCGATTACAGTTTTAACATGAATGTGTACACTCCGTAGCACAGGTTTTATATGTTGACGACGTAATTTTTATAGCGATATGTGTATTATTCATGGTTTTATAACCCGAAGTTAACGATTTTGTATTTCGCCTAACATGGTGCTGTGAATACTTTTATGAACCTGGTGATACTCAGACGACTGAAACTGGTTGTACAAATAAAGTACTTCACCAGAAGCTCAAGGTGGTAATATCACATTTTTCTAACACAAAGGAGGTTAAGATGATAGAAGAGAGCGTGTACAGTTTGTGTCTTGCGTTAAACATTGTTTTGGGTTCTACAAGTAGGACAACAGCTTCACTAGCAGTACAACCCGAGTATATGTACAGCAAGGTCAGCACACATGGAAAGTAATAAAGCCGACTTGAGCAAAAACTGCCTAGATTAGGTTTGTAATGTACATATACTATACCAGAAACTATATGTTGAAAGAGCAAATGAAAATATATATGTACTTCACGTCACTTCTTCTTCTTTCTTTTTTCCTTGCCTTATCACGTTCGACAACGGTGTCGGCATTGTTACAGTGTATACGGTTTGGCAATATTAGTGGACAGTGGGTGATCGAGTGTCCTTCCCGATACCACCTCACCAGGCCAGAATTCACGTACGCCATCTTTCCGCGTGTTGAGTAAAGCACATGTTCAAGTGTGAGATCGTTTCCCAAATGTTTGCGAATCGTGGAACTGAGGCGGAAGTTGGGAATCGGCCCTATATTTACTTAGGTGGATGTGGAAAACCGCCTAGGAACGACTTCCGGGATGCCACCTTCATCGTTAGTAGGCCAGGCGGAAAGCGGCACTTTAACGCCCTCGATTATCTTGGCGGGTCATGTGTTTTGGGTGCTACAAGTTGGACAACAGCTTCACTAGCAAAATGGTTCAAATGGCTCTGAGCACTATGGGGCTTAACATCTATGGGCATCAGTCCCCTAGAACTTAGAACTACTTAAACCTAACTAACCCAAGGACATCACACAACACCCAGTCATCACGAGGCAGGCTCAAGTAACAAAGTATACATTGCGTTTTGCGTCTGAATGACACTTCCAGGCAATCTTTTACATGAAAGTGAACAAGAAGCTGGTCCTGCGAGGAGAGTGGCAGCTTCCTGCTGAAATGTTCGTGGCAGCATTGCACTGGACGCTTCAGCGAGCACACTGGCCCAAAAAGATTCCCAGCGTCTCTTCACATCGGGGATCCAGAACTCTCTCCGTCCGCCGTAAGGCCGGAAAAACGTCCGCGGTTTCGAGATGGTCCGGCATCGTCAGTGGCGCGGCTGATCGTCCTAGCGGGACGACATCTGCTTTCTACGTTTTTGTCAGCGGGTCGGGCCATCGACTCCCGCTAGTGCCATCCGCCAGGTTTCCTTTTTCGCTCACTTTCTGTTCTATCTGCTGTGCACCTGAGGAAGTGAATCCCATAAACAACCCACAAACTCCCGAAGTGCTTCCTACTTTCTATGGCTCATGGATGAGGAAAAAGCAGAAGACGGTAAAAATCATTGTTAAGTGCCACGACTACTCCGCCTTGCAGAGTATATAGAGAATTTGTTTGTAGCAAAAAAAATACAGGCCTTGAAACGAACCAAACTCTATAGTCTACATTAAATCTTACAATACCACCATTCTCTCTAAATATTTCGATGCCACCTTAGTCGTGAATTACATGGTGTTTGCGAAATAACACGATACAATGCTGTATTTAAAGTCGACAAGAACGTTTCGCACCTTAGAATTCGAAAACAGATGCATAAAAGAGTCATCCTTACATTTTTACATCTGATATAAACAAGAATAAATAGAAACCTAATTTTAAAGAATTATGGAAATTCCAATTCACATTGACACTTGAGTTTTTGTTCCTATCTCATTCAGTACAAATGACAGCTTATATTTCCATCTTTGGAAGCAGTTCGTAATTCATTTGTTATATATGTCTTTGATCAAAGAAGCGCGTCAAACAGAGGCGAAACACACAGATGGTTGTATGAGTCGGAGCAGGTTACTGGGACACTACAGAGACATTACAAATTTTACGCGTCTTTATTTGGCAGCTGTTTCAAATTATTTTATTTTTCAAAAATTGCAAGTGTATTCTAGTACTAATGTGACAAATTATTTACGAAAACCTTTTCAAGCCAAGATTTATTTTTGTTTCGTGAAATTATTTCAAGCAATTCTTATTCTACATCTACATCTACATGACAACTCTGCAATTCACATTTAGTGCTTGGCAGAGGGTTCATCGAACCACAATCATACTATCTCTCTACCATTGCACTCCCGAACAGTGCGCGGGAAAAACGAACACCTAAACCTTTCTGTTCGAGCTCTGATTTCTCTTATTTTATTTTGATGATCATTCCTACCTATGTAGGTTGGGCTCAACAAAATATTTTCGCGTTCGGAAGAGAAAGTTGGTGACTGAAATTTCGTAAATAGATCTCGCCACGAAGAAAAACGTCTTTGCTTTAATGACTTCCATTCCAACTCGCGTATCATATCTGCCACACTCGCTCCCTTATTACGTGATAATACAAAACGAGCTGCCCTTTTTTGCACCCTTTCGATGTCCTCCGTCAATTCCACCTGGTAAGGATCCCACACCGCGCAGCAATATTCTAACAGAGGACGAACGAGTGTAGTGTAAGCTGTCTCCTTAGTAGACTTGTTGCATCTTCTAAGTGTCGTGCCAATGAAACGCAACCTTTGGCTCGACTTCCCCACAATATTATCTATGTGGTATTTCCAACTGAAGTTGTTCGTAATTTTAACACCCAGGTACTTAGTTGAACTGACAACCTTGAGAATTGTACTATGTATCGAGTAATCGAATTCCAATGGATTTCTTTTGGAACTCATGTGGATCGCCTCACACTTTTCGTTATTTAGCGTCAACTGCCACCTGCCACACCATACAGCAATCTTTTCTAAATCGCTTTGCAACCGATACTGGTCTTCGGATGACCTTACTAGACGGTAAATTACAGCATCATCTGCGAACAACCTAAGAGAACTGCTCAGATTGTCACCCAGGTCATTTATATAGATCAGGAACAGCAGAGGTCCCAGGACGCTTCCCTGGGGAACACCTGATATCACTTCAGTTTTTCTCGATGATTTGCCGTCTATTACTACGAACTGCGACCTTCCTGACAGTCGCACAACTGAGACGATGCCCCATAGGCCCGCAGCTTGATTAGAAGTCGCTTGTGAGGAACGGTGTCAGAAGCTTTCCGGAAATCTAGAAATACGGAATCAACTCGAGATCCCCTGTCGATAGCGGCCATTACTTCGTGCGAATAAAGAGCTAGCTGCGTTGCACAAGAACGATGTTTTCTGAAACCATGCTGATTACGTATCAATAGATCGTTCCCTTCGAGGTGATTCATAATGTTTGAATACAGTATATGCTCCAAAACCTTACTGCAAACCGACGTCAATGATATAGGTCTGTAGTTCGATGGATTACTCCTGCTACCCTTCTTAAACACTGGTGCGACCTACGCAAATTTCCAATCTGTAGGTTCAGATCTATCGGTGAGCGAGCGGTTGTATATGATTGCTAAGTAGGGAGCTATTGTATCAGCGTAATCTGAAAGGAACCTAATCGGTATACAATCTGGACCTGAAGACTTGCCCGTATCAAGCGATTTGAGTTACTTCGCAACCCCTAAGGTGTCTACTTCTAAGAAACTCATGTTAACAGCTGTTCGCGTTTCAAATTCTGGAATATTCCATTCGTCTTCCCTGGTGAAGGAATTTCGGAAAACTGCGTTCAATAACTCCGCTTTAGTGGCACAGTCGTCGGCAACAGTACCATCGGCATTGCGCAGCGCCGGCCGTGGCGGCCACGCGGTCCTAGGCGCTTCAGCCTGGAACCGCGCGACCGCTACGGTCGCAGGTTCGAATCCTGCCTCGGGCATGGATGTGTGTGATGTCCATAGGTTAGTTAGGTTTAAGCAGTTCTAAGTTCTAGGGGACTTATGACCCCCGATGTTGAGTCCCATAGTGCTCAGAGCCACTTGCACCATTTGAACCACTGCGCAGCGAAGGTATTGACTGTGTCTTGCCGCTTGTGTACTTTACATACGACCAGAATTTCTTCGGATTTTCTACCAAATTTCAAGACAATGTTTCGTTGTGGAACCTATTAAAGGCATCTCGCATTGAAGTCCGTGCCAAATTTCGCGCGTCTGTAAATTTTAGCCAATCTTCAGGATTTTGCGTTCTTCTGAACTTCGCATGGTTTTTCCGTTGCCTCTGCAACAGCATTCGGACCTGTTTTGTGTACCATGGGGGATCAGTTCCATCTCTTGCCAATTTATGAGGTATGAATCTCTCAATTGCAGTTGCTACTATATCTTTGAATTTGAGCCACATCTCGTCTACATTTGCATAGTCAGTTCGGAAGGATTGGAGATTGTCTCTTAGAAAGGCTTCTAGTGACATTTTATCCGCTTTTTTAAATAAAATTATTTTGCGTTTGTTTCTGGTGGATTTGGAAGAAACGGTATTGAGCCTAGCTACAACGACCTTGTGATCACTAACCCCTGTATCAGTCATGATGCTCTCTATCAGCTCTGGATTGTTTGTGGCTAAGAGGTCAAGTGTGTTTTCACAACCATTTACAATTCGCGTGGGTTCGTGGACAAACAGCTCGAAATAATTTTCGGAGAAATCATTTAGGACAATCCCGGAAGATGTTTTCTGCCTACCACCGTGAACAAGTATTTTTGCCAACATATTGAGGGAAGGTTGAAGTCCCCACCAACTATAACCGTGTGAGTGGGGTATTTATTTGTTACGAGACTCAAATTTTCTCTGAACTGTTCCGCAACTGTATCATATTAGTCTGGGGGTCGGTAGAAGGAGCAAATTATTAACTTAGTGCGGCTGTTCAGTATAACCTCCACCCATACCAATTCGCACGGAGTATCTACTTCGACTTCACTACAAGATAAACCACTACTGACAGACGCAAACACTACACCACCAATTCTGCCTAATCTATCTTTCCTGAACACCGTCTGAGACTTCGTAAAAATTTCTGCAAAACCTATTTCAGGCTTTAGCCAGCTTTCTGTACCTATAACGATTTCAGCTTCTGTGCTTTCTATTAGCGCTTGAAGCTCAGGGACTTTCCCAGCACAACTACAACAGTTTACAACCACAATTCCGACTGTTCCTTGATCCAAGCACGTCCTGTATTTGCCATGCACCCTTTGAGATTGCAGCCCACCCCGTACTTTCCCGAGGCCTTCTAACATAAAAAACCGCCCAGTCCACGCCGCACACCCTCTGCTACCCGTGTAGCCGCCAGCTGAGTGTAGTGAACTCCTGACCTATTCAGCGCAACCCGAGACCCCACCACCCTATGGCGCAAGTCAAGGAATCTGCAGCCAACAAGGTCGCAAAACCGTCTGAGCCTCTAATTCAGACCCTCCACCCGTCTCTGCACCAAAGGTCCGCAGTCGGTTCTGTCAACGATGCAGCAGATGGTGAGCTCTGCCTTAATCTCGTAAGCAAGACCGGCAGCCTTCACCAAATCAGATAGCCGCTGGAATCCAGAGAGAATTTCCTCAGATCCAAAGCGACAAACGTCATTAGTGCCGATATGTGCCACCACCTGCAGCTGGCTGCACCCTGTGCTCTTCATGGCATCCGGAAGGACCCTTTCCACATCAGGAATGACTCCACCAGAATGCACACGGAGTGCACACTGGATTTCTTCCCCTCCTTAACCGCCATATCCCTAAGGGGCCCCATTACGCGCCTAACATTGGAGCTCCCAACTACCAATAAGCACACCCTCTGTGATTGCCCGGACCTTGAAGGCTGAAAATCATCCTCTGAAACAGGGCAGGCAGCTGCATCTGGCTCAGCCAGAGACAGTGCCTGAAACCTGTTTGTCAGACGCACCGGGGAGGCTTTCTGATCAGCCTCCAGGACATCTTTCGCTGCCTCCCACGCCTTGGAACGACCTCCCAATCAACCACAGGCGAGGGCTCAGCCCCACTGCGGGCAGCAACCGGGGCAACCACAGCGGCAGACCGATCTGGGGCCAGACGGGACGAGGTTGACATCCCCGTGATATCCAAGTCCGGCTCCCCACAGTGGTGCCCATTGGCAACAGCCTCAAGCTCCGCGACCGAAGTCAGCGCCGCTTGCAGCTGAGAGCGAAGGGATACCAACTCAGCCCTCATCAGAACACAGCAACCACAGTCCCTGTCCATTCTAATCGATGTTGAACAACAGTTACTGAAGTTATAGTTGAAATAAGTCGGTTGCATGTATGCCTCTCAACAACGCACTGTTCATAACCATTACCTAAGTGCTCCTTCCCCCATGAACCATGGACCTTGCCGTTGGGGGGGAGACTTGCATGCCTCAGCGATGCAGGTAGCCGTACCGTAGGTGCAACCACAACGGAGGGGTATCTGTTGAGAGGCCCGACAAACGTGTGGTTCCTGAAGAGGGGCAGCAGCCTTTTCAGTAGCTGCAGGGGCAACAGTCTGGATGATTGACTGACCAGGCCTTCTAACACTAACCAAAACGGTCCCCCATTCGGATCTCCAGGCGAGGTCTACTCAAGAGGACGTCATTATCAGGAGAAAGAAAACTGACGTTCTACGAATCGGGCAGGTAGGTTAGAAAATTTAAAAAGGGAAACAGATAGGTTACAGTTATTTATAGTAAGAATTAGTGAAGTTCGCTGGCAAGAGGGACAAGACTTCCACTCAGGTGAATACAGGGTTGTAAATACAAAATCAAATAGGGGTAATGCAGGAGTAGGCTTAATAATGAATGAATAAATAAATAGGAGTGCGGGCAAGCTACTACAAACAGCATAGTGAACGAATTATTGTAGTCAAGATAGGCATGAAGTCCACGTGTACCACAGTAGCACAAGTTTATATGCCAACTAGCTCTGCAGATGACGAAGAAATTGATGAAATGTATGATGAGACAAAAGAAATTATTCAGATAGTAAAGGGAGACGAAAATTTAATAGTCATGGGTGACTGAAATTCGATAGTAGGGAAAGGAAGAGAAGGAAACGTAGTAGGTGAATATGAATTGGGGCTAAGAAATGAAAGAGGAAGCCGCCTGGTAGAATTTTGCACTTTATCTTAGCTAACACTTGGTTCAAGAATCATGAAATAAGGTTGTATACATGGAAGAACCCTGGAGATACTAGAAGGTATCAGATAAATTATATAATGGTAAGACAGAGATTTAGGAACCAGGTTTTAAATTGTAAGACATTTCCAGGGGCAGATGTGGACTCTGACCACAATCTATTGGTTATGAACTATAGATTAAAACTGAAGAAACCACCAAAAGGTGGGAATTTAAGGAGATGGGGCCTGGATAAACTGACTAAACCAGAGGTTGTACAGAGTTTCAGGGAGAGCATAAGGGAACAATTGACATTAATGGGGGAAAGAAATACAGTAGAAGAAGAATAGGTAGCTTTGAAGGATGAAATAGTGAAGGCAGCAGAGGATCAAGCAGGTAAAAAGACGAGGGCTAGTATAAATCCTTGGGTAACAGAAGATATATTGAATTTAATTAATGAAAGGAGAAAATATAAAAATGCAGGAAATTAAGTAGGCATAAAGGAATACAAGCTTCTCAAATATGAGATAGACAGGAAGTGCAAAATGGCTAAGCAGGGACGGCTAGAGGACAAATGTAAGGATGTTGAGGCGTATCTCACTAGGGGTAAGATAGATACTGCCTACAGGAAAATTAAAGAGACCTTTGGAGAAACGAGAACCACTTGTATGAATATCAAGAGCTAAGATGGAACCCATTTCTAAGCAAAGAAGGGAAAGCAGAAAGGTGGAAGGAGTATATAGATTGTCTATAAAAGGGCGATGTACTTGAGGACAATATTATGGAAATGGAAGAGGATGTAGATGGAGATGAAATGGGAGATATGATACTGCGATAATAGTTTGACAAAGCACTGAAAGACCTGAGTGTAAACAAGGCCCCGGGAGTAGACAACATTCCATTAGAACTACTGACAGCCTTCGGAGAGCCAGTCTGACAAAACTCCACCAACTGGTGAGTTAAGATGTATGAGACTGGCGAAATACCATCAGACTTCAAGAAGAATATAATAATTCCAATCTCATAGAAAGTATGTGTTGACAGATGCGAAAATTACAGAACTATCAGCATAATAAGTCACGGCTGCAAAATACTAACGCGAATTCCTTACAGACAAATAGAAATATTGGAACACGTGAGACAATACTGACCCTACGACTTATCTTAGAAGATAGATTAAGGAAAGGCAAATCTACGTTTCTAGCATTTGTAAGACTTAGAGAAAGCTTTTGACAATGTTGACTGGAATACTCTCTTTCAAATCCTGAAGATGACAGGGGTAAAATACAGGGAGCGAAAGGCTATTTACAATTTGTACAGAAACCAGATGGTAGTTATAAGAGTCGAGGGGCATGAAAGGGAAGCAGTGGTTAGGAAGGGAGTGAGACAGGGTTGTAGCCTCCCCCGATGTTAATCAATCTGTGTATTGAGCAAGCAGTAAAGAAAACAAAAGAAAAATTCGGAGTAGGTATTAAAATCCATGGAGAAGAAATAAAAACTTTGAGAATCAAAATATCCACGGGTATGCTGCCGGTCTATAGTGTCCAACGGGCACAATATTTCGGCGATCATACATGTCGCCATCATCAGGTGAACTGACGGACTGAGCTCCTGTGAACGTGCCGGCACGGAGATCAGTACGCTATGGCTGCTCAGAGGGAACTGGGTTCGGTCGCGGCGGCGGCCGATTTTAATACCCTACGCCCGCGCCGCGCTCCCTCCGCCGTCCGCGCCCCGCGCCACGGTCGCGCGGTGGAACAGATTGCGACGGCGTCTGAGATGACGTCGGTGTGATGGCTCTGTCCGCCGTGGTCGTCACAACTATACGTTTGCTCGATTTACTCTTGATTAACCCGATCGCTGGTTCCCAAGCCTTGCTAAGATTGTAGCCACAGTCACGGTTTATGAGGTCGTCATTGGTGCGAATTTCGATGGCCTCTCTAACAACGCTGTCCCAATATCTCGACGTCTGTACCAGAATCCTCGTGCGATCATACTCCATGGCGTGATTTTCCGACAAACAATGTTCAGCGACCGCCGACTTGCTCGGATACATCAGTCGAGTGTGCCTCTGGTGTTCACGGCATCGATCCTCGACGGTACACATCGTCTGACCAATATACGACTTGCCACATTGACACGGAATCTGGTACACGCCGGCCTTCCTCAAACCGAGGTCATCTTTGGCGCTCCCCACCAGTGCACGAGTTTTATTTGGAGGACAAAACACAGTTCCGACCCGGTGTTTCTTCAGAATGCGGGCGATTTTCCCCGAGAGTGCGCCTGTGTATGGAATAAATGCAGTGCCTACCTCCTCCCGCGTGACTTCATCTCAACAGGTTGTGCTGCAGTGGTTGGGCGGAGAGCACGTTGAGTCTGCCACTCTGAGTACCCATTTTTTCGAAATACAGTTCTCAGATGTTCCAATTCCTGGGGTAGACTCTCTGCGTCAGAGATAGTGCGCGCCCTATGTACTAGAGTTTTAAGTACCCCATTCCTCTGTGAAGGGTGGTGGCAGCTGTCTGCGTGCAAATACAGATCAGTGTGCGTAGTCTTCCGATACGCACCATGACCTAGGGTGCCGTCAGCCCTTCTCTTGACCAAGACGTCAAGGAAAGGTAATTTACCCTCCGTTTCAGTCTCCATAGTGAATTTGATGTTGGGGTGTATGGAGTTTACACATCTAAACTCCATACGCCCCAACATCAAATTTGAGCTCCCGATGCATCTCCGCAATATCTGTGTGTTTCTAAAATGAAATTTTCACTCTACAGCGGAGTGTGCGCTGATATGAAACTTCCTGGCAGATTAAAACTGTGTGCCGGACCGAGACTGGAACTCGGGACCTTTGCCTGACACGGGCAAGTGCTCTACCAACAAAGCTACCCAAGCACGACTCACGCCCCGTCCTCACAGCTTTACTTCTGCCAGTACCTCGTCTCCTAACTTCCAAACTATACAGAAGCTCTCCTCCGAACCCTGAGGGACTAGCACTCCTGAAAGAAAGGATATTGCGGAGACATGGCTTTGCCAAAGCCTGTGGGTTGTTTCCATAATGAGATTTTCACTCTGCAGCGGTGTGTGCGCTGATATGAAACTTCCTGCCACATTAAAACTGTGTGCCGGACCGAGACTTGCCCGCGAAAGGCAAAGGTCCCGAGTTCGAGTCTCGGTCCGGCACTCGGTTTAATTTGCTTCCCACCACCAGTGATTGTATATAAATTCAATTCTACTCTTGTTGCTAAAAACTACGTCATAAGTAAATAACTTATCTCTTAAAAAAAGGTACCATGTGACAGTTACTCATAAAATTATAAAAAAATGTTGGTAGACGTAGAATGAATTTACACTCTGAAGCGTTACGTTCATTGATTTGAAACTTTCTGGCAGATTAAAATTATGTTTCGAACTGGGACTCGAACCTGGTATATATAGATAAAAATCAGTATTTCCGGCAGCGAACGACTCATAAAAAAGATTGACACAGGTCCACGTTTTCTGTCACTGTCCATATTGGTAAAAATCTTTCAGTGTCGTACTACGCTAACCACACTCATTTCAGCGCACTATAGGTACACAAAATTTACATTAACGACATTGTGTTTGCAATGAAAATCTAAAGAGAAATTTTGCTCTGACACAAGGTGTCGCATTAAAAATTCCCCAGATCCGTTCAACCCTACACCACCTGCACGTCATAATCATCAAGTTAATAGCATCTTCAGAAACACTACAGAAAGGCATGTAGAAACAATCTGGAAGGCTTGTTGATATCTCAACACAAATGTATCGATACTGCAAATATTACAGTCCGTGGAGCGGCGCTAATGCGTGACTGTTTGTCGACTTTGAACAGCGATGTTGGAATTTTGTAAAATAGTTTTAGGTGTGATGTGTTGCAGAATTCAGAGCTGTTATGTGTGCTGGAACTTGAAAGAGAGGATGATTTTTTTTTTTAAATGTGCCGAAAGAAAGAGCGACATAGGCTTTTCTTGTTTTGCAGCAAGGTACAAAAAATGGAATCAAGTGCAATGTAGGGTATTGGATGTCTAATTGCGCAAAATTTGGCAATTAAGAAATGATAGGAAAGCGCATAAAATACCAGTCAGGGACGAATGCATGACAGCTAGTTAGTAGATCGTGATGGGATTATACATCACTGAGCTAACGTATAGGGGATACGTAATCGCCTATCCACGCAATGTTAAAATATGCCTACTATAGGGAACATTTTGTAACAAACTACTGGAGAAAGATAAAATTTTTACTGTATGTGCATTGACATGTTATAACAATACTGAAACAACAGTTTACTGTCAAAGTATTTTCTTACAGATATATTTTACATTTACTTTTAAGTAAATTTTTTCTATCACTTTTTACTATATTATCACCCCTGAGTCTTTTGTGAATCAAGTACTTAAAAATCGTTGTTTCAGTGTGTAAAAAAACCATGTGACTAAGTCATAAAAATTTCAGACTTCTAGGTTCACTAGTGCCTGAGATAATGTTCCGAGACGAAGTAAAAAGCAAACATACGGGAAACGGAGAAAGAAGATTAAAACATTCCTGCTCCATAGTTAATACCCCCTTCGCAGTCTTCATAATCATCTTCTTCTTTTGGCACCCCTCTGCACCTGTCATGCTTTTTTTACTAATGTCTTGATTATACTGTCAGCATGCCTTAGTCTGTGCTGATCTAAAGTCAACATAGCACATACTTTGTGGGAACCAACACGCAAACCTAACTTTTGAAGGTGTGGAAACACAAAGCCCATATAGCTTTCTTCATTTCTTCAAGATTGCCTTATTTTGCCTGATTGTCAGGCCATAGCAATACTGAATGTGGTCTGTTATGGAATCAGTCAATCTTCCTTTCCCAAGCAAGGTTTTCCCATCATTTAGTTTTTTCCCTTTCATAACTGATTTTAACCTTATTAGCCTGGCACCAATTCTCTTCTGCACATGTCCTATTCATTCAAGTTTGCTTATATTTACACTATTCCCTTACGGTTTGGTTTCCAAAACTTGTTTGAACGCTTTAGAGTCACCATTTCCCAGATGCTTGACACAGCAAACATTATACCACTCTGAAGAGCGATGAAACAAAGTTTTTTAACCCCAGCAACCTCTATGCCGCCACTACTACCATAATAATTAGCAACACAGTCATCACTATGTTCATTTTTCAGCCTATCTCTGCATCTACAGTATTTAGAAATTATTGCAACATCAATAACCTTGCCAGTGTCAACACTAGTTGCTGTTACAACACCATTGTTGGAGGTGTGACCCCTTTTTTGCCACGTGCCATCAAAACCTACCGTGAGATCACGTCTGCCATCATTTTCTTTCACTGCTTCTTCCACAGCTACCTGCATTGACTTCTGTTTTACATCTTCAACTGTAGATCCTAGTACATAGTTATAAGCACCAAATTTTGAAGGTACACTTGGAAGATTTAGAACACCACATAGCATATCACCAGCTGCTTTGCCCTTACTAATTGCTCGCAATCCATAGATTAACCTAATATTTACACTACAATGTTCAGTTTTCTTGTATCCATTATTTACAGCTACTGAAACAGAATTTGGAAACTTACAGCTGTACTTATTAAATTAAACTGGGCAGCCAGTTCAACATGGAATTCTACTTTCAGAGAAACGTTTCCTTGACATTTTTTTCAGCACACTCTGTTTTCAAGATTTTCGCACAATATACTCGTATCATTGAGTTCTAAAACTTCTTTCCCTTTATGAAGTAAATTATATTTCTCTTCTAAACGTCTTACTTTTTTATGAGAAGCACTGTTTTCATTTGGAGTAAGATCGTTCGGCATATCAGTAGTAAGTGGACTCACATTTTCCAACAGTGATGATGAAGAACTGCTTTGCTTTGCTAATGAATCATCATTTCTTTTCTTTTGCCAGTTCACACGATTTTTTTTTTTTGCCAAAAAGTTTATGGTCAGCCATGGGAGACATCTATAACTAAAGCGCAATACCCAGTCTCACAAATCTAGAAAAATAAAATAGTTATAATTATAATAGAACTATGTATGATACGTTATTTTAAAGAGGAATCTTGGCGGAATATAATACCTCAATATAACGAAAATTGATTTTTTTAGCCGAAAATCCCATTCCGTATCCCCTTATGGGTGATTTTCGTGCAGCGCTACACACGTTGTCGTGACGAAGTTAGAAGGATATATATATATATATATATATATATATATATATATATATATATATATATGAATGGTTTCTGTTCTGTCGCACATATTTGCCAGAACAGACACTAGTCGTTCAAAATGGTTCAAATGGGTCTCAGCACTATGGGACTTAACATATGTGGTCATCAGTCCCCTAGAACTTAGAACTACTTAAACCTAACTAACCTAAGGACATCACACACGTCCATGCCCGAGGCAGGATTCGAACCTGCGACCGTAGCAGTGGCGCGGCTCCGGACTGAGCGCCTAGAACCGCGAGACCACCGCGGCCGGCACACTAGTCGTAATGACGAGGCTGGTGTATATTATTTATATGAAATAGGGGAAAGGTAAGTAAAGAAAAGTGTTGCATGGGAAACGCAATAGCGAAAGAACACACACACACACACACACACACACACAAACACACACACACACACACACATTTCTGTAAGAACGCGACTGCTCCCCGACGTTTGTTTGTGTGCATATGTAATAGTATCATCGAAACTCCTTCGAGAATCAATAATTTGCAAGTGGACGTAAATAGACGAGGGACGCTACATTGGAGGGTGCGATAAGTTAAGAATTTGGGTCGCGCAGAAAGCGTATCCGGATGGCTGAGGTAGTTGCGGCAAACACTCTAGAGAAACGGAGCGACAGGGATCGACTCTCAATCCGGTACAAATTTTCAGCTATCATCATTGCTTTACAACAATGCCCAGTGCGGACGTAAGTCACGAATTTCTATCCACCCCCTGCCCTTTACTTTCCCATCCTTCATTTCGTATAAATAGAAGTGAGAACGAACGGCATACGGACAAAGATCTATACAACGTTTACACTGCTCTCGGAGCAACTGGAAACAGCACTGCAAGTGCAATGGAATGGAACGCTGAAGATGTTTCTAACAAGAGTCCTGTGGCTGTTGGTCAGCACAAGTGAAGTAAACAAGAGTAAATGAACACGTTTCCGTGAGTTTGCAGTTGACTGGCTGACATTTATGACCGTAGTTACACAGTGGTGACCAACAGACTTTACCACGTTTCTCCTTTTCTTGTGGACCCTGCAAGTAAAGTAGCAGTGTGTTTAGCAAAGAAGAAAAATAAAAACGTTCTGCCAACAAAAAAGCCAAATCCAAGGAAAAAGTTGCCCGTAGCAGCCACCACTGCGCAATACTGGCGACGTTTTAAAACCTATTTCACGGCCAGTATCGGACTGGGAATGTCAGTACGTGACATTTTGTAGAATGAGTTACATAAAAGCTCGGTCGCTGACGTCGGTGGGATTTGAAAAGCTAAACACTGACCGGTGCTCCGATGCGGAACTGTGCGTCGAACTTGACGGCAAAGCAAAAGTAGCGTGAAAGACACGGGGGCAAAAAAAATTGTAGGTGACACAGCCTGATACGAAGGGCTTGCCACAAAGCCCTGCAGTGGGGGTGGCAGGATTTCCGTGCAGGCCGTACTCTGACCGCCGGAGGTGAACTATATTTCACAGTCGTGGCAGTAAGAAATTCACGACAAAGCATTTCATTGCCTTTATAGGAGATCCACATACATGATAAACGTGCGCTCTAACTTGTGTACTCAGTAACCCCCCACGAAGACACTCCGTGGACATTTTTCTCTAACATTCATTATATTCTCAACTTCGTGATCCTTCATGAACTTGTGAATATGATGACCAACTAAATAAATTACGGTTAATTTCTCTTGGCTGATAAAAGGTCGTTTCATAGTAAGGATACATTTTGGGAAAGAGCCCTCACAGACTGCTTCGTCAATCCCAACTTTGTATGTAGTGGTGGCAGCAATATTTTTGTGGTTTAGAAGTGGTTCATGCAATATTTTTTAATCCCAGACCCAAACTGCCTCCAAATTAGCAAAAGATTTGTACCTCAATGCTTGTACTTTTCTGGGCAACCTCACTCACAAGAAAATAGGACATTTTCTTGTATTATTGCTTTGATAACAATACTGTAACTAAAAATAAAATGAATTTTTTTAAACTATGAAAAAATTGTACATGATGGAAGAAAACTAAGAACAGTTCTGAAATCAGAATAAAAATTATTTAAGAACATATTCGTTTTCAGTCATCTGATATCATACAGACTGTTGTAATTATTTCAGTTTTGTTTCTGGGGCGATATTTGTATCTGTGTTGTATGTAGGTATACTTGCTTCCTGGCGAAGAGCTGCCCTTCCATACCTTCCCTCTCTGTAACACAGCAGGCCTGAGAAAGCTGAAACTAATCATTATTACCTCCAAGCAAACAAATTTGGTAACTGACAAAAATTAGAGATTTGAACCCAACAGAGGGTCGTATAGGAGGAGGAGATTAGTGTTTAACGTCCCATCGACAACGAGGTCATTAGAGACGGAGCACAAGCTCGGGTTAGGGAAGGATGGGGAAGGATATCGGCCGCGCCCTTTCAAAGGAACCATCCCGGCATTTGCCTGAAGTGATATAGGGAAATCACGGAAAACCTAAATCAGGATGGCCGGACGTGGGATTGAACCGTCGTTCTTCCGAATGCGAGAGGGTCGTATACTCTATGTCATAGTAGGATCCCTTACTATTTATAATTCTAAAATATTAATTGTTATTTGTCTACTTTTTGAATCCGAAAAGCTAGCAAGGGAACATTCCCAAGTGTCAATAAACAGTCTTGATCCAACTTGGCTCGTGTGTACAGGGACAAAATAACGCAATACTTATTTTTGTTGGTGCCCAGTTTCACTTCTGAGGAATAAAACATTCCGAAAAGGTAGTTTGGCAGATTAACTTTGGAGGAAATATCGTCGAAACGATGATACATAAAACAAGTTTGTCATATAAAAGTCGATTTTTAATTAACGTTCTTGAAACCTGTATAACATACTTTTGTAATAATTTAAAATTTTGCATGACTGAAAACTTTTTTATAACACAAATGAAAGAATCTTTCATGTTACATACATCTGTGTGCAATAAAGATTTTTTTAATACTATTTTTGGAAAATAAGCTGTACACAATGTGGTGTTAGGGTATTTTCAGTTTACCTAATTACAGTATCTAAACATTCATCACCAGTCTAGTCATTATTTTACTTATATTTATTCTGTATTTCTGTATTTTAAACGATTATTTCACGTTTTACATATCATTTTTCTTGTTCTTTTTTTAGTTTACCACTTCACATATGAGTATTTTGTTTATTAAAAACAATAGGTAACTGACTATCATCATTCAGAATCACTACAATGATGATAATATGGAAATAAATGTTTAAACATAGTGTTTTCATACACCATGCACAAAAGTGAATCAAACTTCTTCCCACAATATACACCACAGAGCACAATCTAAAACAAAACAGGATTTCAGATTGTTGTGGGTGATCCTCTGAATATATTGACTTTTATCAGATATATTTCAGAACATTGGGAAGCCATGGTGAAAAGAACTGATTATGTACCAGTGACGCATATTAATTAAATTGTTTCTGAAGTGTAGATTGATATCAAAACCTTTCAACAGAATTAGATGCGAAAATCTCAGAAGTATCGTCACAGCTTGCAAATGTACTGAAATATCTCTGATACAAATCAGGTTATTTAGAGGATGAGCTGCAAAAATTTGAAGCCCTGCTGAATTTTGTTTTATATTTTTTGCATACTATGTGAAGAAAATTCATTCATTTCATGTGACTGGTGTAAGAAAACATATTATGTATTAGAATTTATTTACAGTGTATCATAATTGCAATAACTTTGAATCATAATAATGAATTATTTATTATTTTCAATTAACAAAATACACATATGTGAGATGGTAAACTAAAAAACAAATAAACTATGTAAAATGCAAAATAATAACTTAAAACATAAAGCAAATGCAAGTAAAATAAATAACAAGACTAATAATGAATTAGGTAATTTTAAAATACCTATTTGTATCCAGCTTATTTTCCAAAAATGGTATTTCAGAAACCAGATTTATTACACATGGTTGAAAGATTCTTTAATTTAAGTTGTAACAAAAGCTTTCAATATTCAAAATTAATTAGTGGTGGTGGGGTATCTTGCAAAATTTTAATTATTATAAAATTCGATTATACAGTTTTCAAGAACGTTAGTTACATGTCAACTTTTATATGACAAACATTTTTATATATAAATATGCCAAATTGCCTTTTGGGGGTGTTTTACCCCTTAAATGTGAAACTGGGCCCAAACAAATGAACACTTATTGCATTATTTCGCCTTCTCTTCACATCTGGTAAGTTTCGTCAAGATCGTTTAATGACACCTACGAACGTTCTCTTGTAAGTGGTTTTAATTTACAAAGGTGATGAGTGTATTACATATGTACGAAATGGTAGTTATTGAAACGTTTAAACATAAAAGAATTCGACTCTCGTCCCAGCACACAGTTTTAGTCTGCCAGGAAGTTTCATAGAAGAATGGAATTGATCAATAAACACAAATTATTGATAAAGAAAAAAAACAATATGTTCACTGACGACTGGAAGGCAGCTCTCTGAAGAATAAGATGTACATACTGGGAAATTTTTTTTCCCTTTTCATACAAATAAGAACCAGATGCAAAAAGCAAATAAAAACAGCAAAGGGGGAGATAGTACTAAAAACATTTTTCTTTTGGTTTGCAGAGGAGTAGAAACTCCAAGCTTCTAATCGAAATGGTGACATCCGTAACACAGGACCGAGTAAGATGGCGCAGTGGTTAGCACACAGGCCTTGCATTCTGGAGACGACGGTTCAAACCCGCGTCCGACCATCCTGATTTAGATTTTCCGCGATTTCCTTAAATCGATTCAGGCAAATGCTGTGATGGTTCCTTTGAAAGGGCACGGCCGACTTCCTTCCCCATCCTTCACTAATCCGGTGGGATCGATGACCTCGCTGTTTGTCCCCTCCCCCGAGCCAACCACACATAATACAGGCCCATAAGAAGGGCCCAGTGAAGGACAGATATTAGTTACTGTGTTCTCCTTAATGTTTCTCAAAGGTGTACAAGATTTTTCAGTGTTCTATAGGACACGCATGAAAAACGGTAGAGGTATGTATTGTCGCGCAGCAACCCTGTTTCTGAGCACAGTAATGTTTCGAAGCTATTGCTCGACACAGACCTTAAAAGAACCAACTCAGACTGTGTCTCACAATCATAATCTATAGCACGTGAGAGTAGCTCTATTGGAGAAGCAGGCAATGGTCGTAACTCACTGCTACACAACAAGCAGAGTTATAGCAAGGAGGGCAAACGGTGCAGTATGACGGTAACCAAACGTCGTTCTGCAAACTCTATAGTACGGAGTAGTAAAGTACGAGCTCCGACACTCCGTCTGAGTCACCTGTTCCGAATTAATAACAGTCTCCCTAGTTGCGGGTTAACTCTCGAGACGAACGGTGATGTGTTACTTGACACCTGTTTGAAGACATCAACTACGATACTACTGCCTGTCGGTTGTTGGTGGACATCATCACTCCACGCTGTTCTTACCGATGGGTCATGGCCGTGACTGATAGAATAGGTGGACCTACTGGGTCGTCCTCTGATCAAGGACCAAACCGACTGACTGCAACCTGTCACCGTCTAGCTGCTGGAAGTGCACCTGAGTGCAGCATCCTCAGTTGTACATGTACTGTTTTCCAGGCCAGACGCTGTGTCTGCTGAGGGAATCATGATCTTCCACCTTCACGGCAACCACCAACCGGAAGAAGCTGTCGATACAGGTCTAAGCGCGCAACCATGCAAGAGAGCACTGAGGCCCATCGTATACATAGAGGCGCGTCCTCGAGCTGCATCGCTAGCTCCCGCTACAGTACCCCTCGTTGCCACGCCGTCAGGCACTATGCCTGACCTACCGCAAGTTCCGTGATTTGCGGGAGAGCTGTGTCTAGCATTCCATGCTGACGCCTGAGCAGCAACCTGTCCCGTTCCCTGCGCGCCAGAGAAGACAGTATTCATTGTAGCAATAACGCTCGTAAAATGTTATTACAGATACCGATGTTTCTCTCACGACTCACCAGTCCTTGGAGTTCAGCCTCCAAGACTTGTAACGTCACACGTGTCCAACCTCGACGCCCACTGACGTCTTGACCCTAAGGGTGATCTTTATAGGATGGTCTATGAGGACACCTTTTACAGGATTTTGTGCACGAACTGACTTCTCGACAATGTCCCATAAATGTTTGATGGAATTCATGTCGGGCGATGTGGGTGGCAAGATCATTCGCTCGAAATGCCAAGAACGTTCTTCAAACCAATCGCGAACAAATTCCATAGTTGTTTGGGAACATGAGATCCATGAATGGCTGCAAATGGTCTGCAAGTAGCCGAAAATAACATTTACAGTAAATGATCGGTTCAGTTGGATTAGATGACCCAGTCAATTCAATGTAAACATAGTCCACACCACTACGCAAACACCGCCAACCTGCGCAGTGCCTTGTTGACAACTGGTGTCCATGGCTTCGAGGGGTCTGCGCCACACACAAACCTTACCATCAGCTCTTACCAACTGAAATCAGGGCTCGTTTCTCCGGCTAAGGTTTTCCAGTCGTCTAGGGTCCAACCGATGTGATCACGAGCACAAGAGAGGCTCTGCCGGCGATGTCGTGCTCTCAGCAAAGGCACTCATATCCGTCGTCTGCTGCCATAGCCCATGAATGCCAAGTTTCGCCGCACTGTCCTAACGGATTCGTTCGTCGTACGTCCCACATTGATTTTTGCGGCTACTTTACGCAGCGCTGCTTATCTATTATCACTGACAACTCTAGGTAAACACTGCTGCTCTCGATGGTTAAGTGAAGGCCGCGTGCGCTGTGTTGCGCGTGGTAAGAGATAACGCCTGAAATTTCGTTTTGTACAAGGTGGCAGCCAGTCAAGGAATATTTTAGGGGATTGGTTTAAAAAAATTTATTTCAGTGGCCCAATCAAATCTTAACAGTTTTCAGAACTGAGGCAGTTCTGTCCAGTTACAGCTGCTGACAAGGGACGCCTTCAGCCCTCTGCTGAGACTGATAGCGAATTCACGCCATTTGTTTTAGCCAATAGCGAGCGTGGAATACAGGTCACGTGTGTGGACTCTGAAGGATTCTGCAGTGCGCATCCAGACCTCCAGCAGCTCAGACATTTTTCTTGTGAAGCAGAGCCTCTGGCTCTGCGTTCCATGATAGGCCACCGCAGCAACTGCCGACATAGTGTAACTGAGGCAGATGGAAAACCGCGTTAGAAATCATCCACAGGCTGGCCGGCACACCGGACCTCGACACTAATCCGCCGGGAACCGACTCTCCATCCGTTGCCCACTTATTTAATTGTTCATCCTCCTAGACTGGGCTAAACCTGGTAACTTCCGACCCTACGGGCGCCCCTTGTATACCGCGCATTGAAATATATTCTCTTCATTTTACCTACTTTCCTGTTCCGTCATTTAACAGCAGCCCTGGATGCCCACTTACAAGTCCTGACCGCTCTACACCCTGTACGTTATCGTCGCAAGCCAAATCCAACGACCTTCTTTCCCCTTCCCTGCCCATGTACAGTATTCTCTTCACAATCCTGACACTGTTCATTTCGAAATATTGGACTCCCCAACGATTTTCGAAATGAAATGTCGCATGCATATGTCTCCCGAGTACCATTTCGCATTCAGAGCCCGTTAATTACCGTCGTATGTAATTCGAACACATTTTCACATGAATCATCTGAGTACAAATTACAGCTCCGCCATTGCACTGCTCTTTTAAAACTTATTTAACCGATACTACAGCCTTATGTATATGAGCATATCGCTATGCAAAGACTTTTGTCACTTCTGATGTGACGTGTCACTTCCGCAAAGTGCAGGCTGATGAACTTAAAGTAGCCGATTAATTATGCTTTTGGCGAGAACTAGTTAACTGCCTCGAATTACATCCTGGTTACGGGAGAGACGAACGATGAGGTATCGTACAGTATAGCGAGAATTGTTCAGTCTTTCACCTTTTCGTACATGAGGATAAATTCCACAGCCCGACAAACGGAGTTACATACCAGAAAACATGCCTTAGTGATCAACCACCTCATTAACACAAGTCAAGTAATCCCTATTTTAGCATCCGTGCACGAAATTAATTTATAATTCCGTATTTGCACACACAAGCAGCAATGGATTCAAACAGTCGACAGTGTAGTTGTATTGAGACGAACATGTATACTTAGGACAGATCAGGGAGATATCATTCTCTAATAAACGTAGACAAGATGCACTTAGGAAGGAAGGAAGAATGGATTTTACTGTCGATAGAGAAACAGGTCATTTGAGACTCGCGACAGAAACTCAGAAGCGAAAGGCATGAAAAACGGCAGTCGCTTTTTCTAAACAACGATCTCAGCGTTCTTCTTAAAGTATTTAGGAAAAAATCTAAATCTGTATGACTGGGTGATAATTTGAACAGTTGTACCCAAATTCGAGTACAGCAGAAACGCACTGTACCTGGTCGCTTTACAGCTCCGGAAATGGATTCGCTTTTCTGGTCGCAGGAAAGAAACGTCATAAAATAGAAGATAGTGTAGGAAACTAAGTTGCAATTAAGCGTAAAATTAAAAATCTCCTTCTTAAACATTTAATATCTGTTGACATATACATTATTCAAGCCACCATATATTACATGGTAGGGTACACACGGTGCCACTCTACTTTGGATCTACTGTATATTTTCTGTTAATGCTGCCTGGTGAACATACGAAAGTGACGAGCAGTAGTCAAGAATAAGTCGAACAAGACCTTCCTGCACTATCTCCTTCATGGCTGAAACATATTTCCTTAGCATTCTTCCAGTGAATCTCAGGTTGCCATTTGTTCTTTTCGTACTAGTTTCACACTGGCCACACGTCAGTCGCCTGAATAACCACCTTTAAAACCCGAGACGTGAATAAATAATGTCAGTGAGATTCCGGAAGTTGCCGACAGAGATGTGGAGCCACGCAGAGTCCAGTGCCACGACCATCTGCGGTCGGTCTTTCGGGTGAGGATCCGAGACAATCCGAGACACGAACAGCTCGGTCGACGTAGTCCCACAGATTCACGACTGGCTTTAAATCCGTTTAGTTTGTGGTCAGGTAAGTATTGTAAGCTCACCCTGGTGCTCTTCGAACAACGCATGTACAATGCATGTTCTGTAACACGTTGGGCTGTCCTGCTTGTAGGTACATACGTGCCCAGGAGAAACAGTTTTCGTGTAGGTGTGGAGATGGTCCCCAAGGATAGATGCATACTTGTGTTAATTCATTATGTCTTCCAGAATGGCACGAAAACATTCTACAGACCATAACGCTCCCACCTTGTTCGCTTTCAGACATTTCAAGCAATATACGCCAAAGACCCTCTGTCCAGTGGAGCATACAACGTGATTCACTTGAAAAGACCTCGTATTGCCACTGAGCGGCCATGCAGTTATGCATTGGGGCGCAAATTCGAGCATTCGTCACCGATGAATAGCAGTCAGCATGGGTGCATGAACCAAATGCCTGCTGCTGAGGCTCACACGTTCACTAAATGGTTGAGGAGACACTTTTGGTAGCCCCTTGGTTCATGTGGGTGGTAAGCTGCTTAACAACAGAGGCACGCGGACAGTTTACGGACTTAGCCATTGCGGAAATGCTTCCACGTTTGATCTCAAAGTCAATGATCATTCAATTTTGGACGTCAGATAAATGGCTCCATTTCCTCATTACAACGAAGACTACGTTGTTTACTGCGACCCCCGTCATGCTTTATATACCCTCCGCTTCTAGTGCTGCCACTTACTGCCTGTGGGTGGTTACTGCTCATTGATGTCAAACAAAGGTGATGGTCACATTAATGTGACTGGACCGTGTATCTGATCGTTCCACTTCCGGGACGGTTACTCCTGTATATTCATCGTTGTTACTGCCTGCGGTTCATTTCCGTTTTTTCTTTCCGTCTATTTATGCTCAATACGTTACTGATATTGAGAGGCGGCTGCCAATTCCTGAATCACACTTCAGTCGTCTGTAGGTCATTCCACATTTCGCTATATTTTTTGCAAATCACGATTTTGGAATATGTAATAGCATGCACTTCAAATACATGGTCTCTACCATACAGAGTTAAGGTATTTGATTAGTATGTCACGCTACAAAACTTGGCTCTGAACAACTTCAAAGGTCAGGAGAAAGTGAAATAAAAATCCAAGGATGCTATCACTTTTGGTGGAAGCGAATACGTAAGCAATGTCAGTACTAACATTGACTATAATTAGTAAAGCCATGCGGAATCACCGCACTATTCCTTTCAGTGACATATTGCAAGTGAGATACATTGGGTTTGATAAATTATCGTGAAATGTTTTCACTCAAGAACCAATAGTGGGACGGTATCTCGGGCCGCATACGAACCGATCTTATTATTATTTGGTAACCTACGTAAATTAGTATGCTTCGAGCCCGCAATGAAGTATTAGCAGCAAGAGAGTATTAATTTGGCCAACGGCGCCCATATACTGATCGTTAAACGTCGGCACCATTGGGAACACGTCGTGTCGACTGTTCCGGGTTCCACATTGCTACCCCGGCGAACCCAAAGCTCTGATACTCTAATTGCCTGATGAAGAGTTGTTATGTTGTCTGTATGAGCGGATGATAAATTGATTAATAAGAGTAACTACCCTTATTTCAGTGCATTATTCAATATTAGACCTGATCACAAATATTTACTAAATGTTTTGAATGTCATTTCTCTTCTACCGTGGCCGCGCGGGTTAGCCGCGCGGTCAGAGGCGTCTTGTCACGGTCCGCGCGGCTCCCCCCTCCCCTCCCCCCTCCCTGTCGGAGGTTCGATGCCTACCTCGCGGATGGGTGTGTGTGTTGTCCTGAGCGTAAGTTTAAGTTAAATTAAGTAGTGCGCAAGCTTTGGGACCGATGACCTCAGCAGTTTCGTCCCGTAAGACCTTACCACAAATTTCCTTTCTTCCACCGGTTGCATTGTATTACAACAGCCTTAATCACATTTCATATTTCTTACCACAAATATGTATCCAATTTGAAGGACGTCGTCGCTATAATGTGTATTCGCTAATTCATGTCGCTTCGCCGGCCGCTGTGGCCCAGCGGATCTAGGCGCTTCAGTCCGGAACCACGCTGCTGCTACGGTCGCAGGTTCGAATCCTTCCTCGGGCATGGATGTGTGTGATGTCCTTAGGTTAGTTAGGTTTAAGAGAGTCTATGGGACTGATGACCTCAGATGTTCCCATAGTGCTCAGAGCCATTTGAAACATTTTGATCATGTTGCATCCTTTTGGAATTTATACCATAGCAGCTGATCGGTACGAGTCACGTACACCAATGAGTTATCATCACAGGAGGGCAAAGCATTCCCCCTCTCACATCCTACTGTAACCTCGCAGTGTCGCGCTACTTATCCATCTATTCATGAAGTAGCCGGCCAGTTGTACTCAGTTCAAGGCTGAATTCACGTAAGCAAATTAAAATTAAGCACATCTTAAAATATTCCTGCCTCGGTAGGTGTTTTTATTACTACGCTCTTAAGAAGGTTTTAAAGCTAGTTGACATTTCTAGATTCGGTTGTTAGTTGGGCGCATATTACCACAAAATACGCCTGAGAACCGTAGACCGTACGCATACTTATTCGAGCGACACGCGGTCCGCGAGCATCAATTTGGCCAGAGCAGTAGATGTTCCATCCGTGACGCTGAGCGGAGACCAGCCAAAAGAGTGATTTAAGTGTGGCTGTTTTTCGGCCTGGCTGCTCGCTTTCTCTCGCGGAAGCATCGGAGCGCGGCGGCTTCCGTTCTTGTCGCGGCCGCTAGGTTTTGCGGGAAACCGGACACCGCACTGTGCGGCCGGGACGGTCCACGTCTGCGGGTCGCCTCACAAATGGAGCCACTCTTACTCTTTCTCACGTACTTTATGAGGGCAGAAGTCTGCGGACTTCACCAACCGTGGATTTCAGAGACGTAATTAATGGCTTGGAGAACCGCTTTTGCTATTCATAGTGTCCAATTAAAGAGTAAGTGCGCTCTTGCCTACATGGAGTTATAATAAATACCCCAGATCATTTTTCCTTCGAGGAGCAGTCGTAGTCCCATTCAAGCCAGTAAACGCAGCTGCCGATCACCATGCAAACTCAGTTATGTTTTACGTTCGACACCACATACTCAAGTACATCAGCGTTTACCAGACATCCATCACGTGCATATGCAGCCCCTTTGCCACTTCAATACACACACACACACACACACACACACACACACACATACAATATACGCGCTCTCGTGCATAAGCACACGCATAGCCTGCTCGTCCTGATCGTATTACAATGGGATAAAAGATGCAAAGGCAGCATTGTAGCACTTCTGTACTTCTTAAAATATTCCAAAATTGCTTCTTTTTGTATTTATCAATTTACAAAAAAAAGTGTGTAAATTCGCAAGAGACCAAAGTGCTGAGATCATCGGTCTCTAGACTTACACACTACTTAAACCAACTTATGCTAAGAACAACACACACATCGATGCCCGAGGGAGGACTCGAACCTCCGGCGGGAGGGATCGCGTAATCCTTGACATGGCGCCTCTAACCGAACGGTCACTCCGTGCGGCTGTCAGTTTACAAAAATGGTTCACATGGCTCTAAGCACTATGGGACTTAACATCTGAGGTCATCAGCCCCTAGAGTTAGAACTACATAAACCTAACTAACCTAAGGACATCACACACATACATGCCCGAGACAGGATTCGAAACTGTGATCGTAGCAGCAGCGTGGTCCTGACTGAAGTGCCTAGAACTTCTCCGCTACAGCGCCTGGCTATCAGTTTACACTGAGGTGTTAAAGTCATGGGATACCTTCAGGTATCGTGTCGAAATTCCCTTTTCCCTGCGCAGTGCATGAATCGGCAAGTCACTGGAAGTCCCCTGCAGTAATATGCTCCCTCTATAGCTGTCCATAATTGCAAAAGCGTTGCCAGTGAAGGCTTTTGTGCACGTACTGACCTCTAGATTGCGTTTCATGAATGTTCGATGGCATTCATGTCGAGCGAACTTGGTGACCAACTCGTTCGCTCGAATGGTCCAGAATCTTCTTCAATCGCGAATAATTGTGGCATGGTTCTCATCCATAAAAATTCCATTGGTGTTTGGGAATATGAAGTTTATGAATGGCAGCAAACGATCTCCAAGTGGCCGAACATAGCCGTATCTGGTCAATCACTGGTTCAGAGTACCCAGTCTATTAGATGTAATCACAGCCCACATCATTATAGAGTCACCACCAGCTACTACAATGCCTTGTTGACGACTTGGGTCTGTGTCTTCGGAGGGTCTGTGCCACACTCGAGCACTACAATCAGTTCTTACCAACTGAAATTCGGACTCATTTGACCAGGCCAGTCGTCTAGGATCTAAACGGTATAGTCACTAGTCTAGAAGAGGCGCTGCAGAGGACATCATGATGTTAGCAAAGGCACTCGCATAGGTCGTCTGCTGCCACAGCCTACTAACACATACGTTCATTGAAGTCGCTCACTTATTTCTGCGGTTATTTCACGAGTTGTTCCTTGTCCGTTAGCACCGACCACTCTACGCTAACGCCGCTGTTCTCGGTCGTTAAGTGAAGGCCATGGGTCAAATGGTCCAAATGGCTCTGAGCACTATGGGACTTAACTTCTGAGGTCATCAGTCCCCTAGAACTATTTACATTTAACTAACCTAAGGACATCACACACATCCATGCCCGAGGCAGGATTCGAACCTGCGACTGTAGTGGTCGCGCGGTTCAAGATTGTAGCGCCTAGAACCGCTCGGCCTCCCCGGCCAGCGGCTATAGGTCAGTGCGTAGTGTGCGGTGATAGGTAATGCCCGAAATTTGGTATACTCGACACACACTTGACACTGCGGACCTAGGAATATTGAATTCCCTAACTGTTTTTAAAACTCAATGTCCCATGCGTCTAGCGGAAACTCTCATTCCGCGTTCAGAATCTTTTAATTCCCGTCGTACGGGCATAACCACGTTGGACACCTGAGTCACATGACAGCACCGCCAATGCACTGCCTTTTATATCTTTTGTAAGCATGAACAGGTTATCTGGGACCAAATTGAGTGGCAAACCTCCAAGGAATGTGCCAGCTCACGAAAGAACAACATAAAAGTAATAACAGATAAAATAAAACGTTTATGAACGCAAAAAATGACAAGCCATAAGTTTATGTAAACTTAATCAGAAATATAACACAGGAATCTGCTTAATTTTTCAAGGAACTTCTCGACAGAATAGGAGAAGTGACCCATGAAGAAACTCTTCAGTTACGGCTTGAAAGCCCGTGGATTAAGATTTTTGAACTCTTGTGATAGCTTATTGAAATCGGATCCAGCAGTACACTGCACATCTTTCTCCACAACGGTCAAGGACGTGCGATCCAAATGCAGATTGGATTCCTGCCTAGTATTAACTAAGTGAAAGCTGCTATTTCTTTATATCTTGGGAATAAGCTGACATTGTTAACAAGAAACGACAGTGAAGAATATATATATATATATATATATATATATATATATATATATATATATATATATATATATATATATATTGAGAGGCCAATGTCAGAATACCCAGAGTAGTAAACAGGGGTCGAGAATATATTCACGAACTTACACACTTACTGCCCAAGCTGTCTGTTTCCGAACTAAAAATATCCTTTGAGAATGGAAAGATTTACTCCAAAATATAATACCATACGACATAAGTGAATGAAAATAAGCAAAGTAGACTACTTTTCGTGTCGAACTATCACTTACTTCAGATACCCATCGAATAGTAAAAATGGCAGCATTAAATCATTGAACAAGATCCTGAACGTGGGCGTTCCACTGAAGTATACTATCTCCCTGAACACCTAGAAGTTTCAAATGCTCATTTTCAGTAATCTATTCTGTGAAATTAAAACATCAGGCTCTAGTCAATTGTGTGTTAGAAACTGTAAAAATTGAGTCTTACTTTGATTTAGCGTTATTTGTTTTCCACAAGCCATGAACGTACATCATGAACTGCACTATTAGAAACAGAGCCAGTGTTGCGCACAAAATACTTTTCTACCAAGCAAGTGTCATCAGCAAACAGAAATATCTTAGTTTTACCCGTAATACTAGAGGCATATCATTTATATAAATAAGGAAAAGGGGTGGCCCCAACACTGATCCCTGGGGCACCCCACATTTGACTGTACTTCACTCAGGCCCCACATCACAGCGATTCTCAACAATGCAAATAATGACCTTTTGCTGTCTGTTGTTAAAAGTAGGAAAATAGTTCAAATGGCTCTAAGCACTATGTGACTTAATATTTGAGGTCATGAGTCCCCTAGACGTGTCCCCTAGACGTGTCTTTCCTCATAAACGCTTCACTTTCTTTTTTTTTTTGTCATCGGTCTACTGACTGGTTTGATGTGGCCCGCCACGAATTCCTTTCCTGTGCTAACCTCTTCATCTCAGAGTAGCACTTGCAACCTACGTCCTCAATTATTTGCTTGACGTATTCCAATCTACAGTTTTTGCCCTCTACAGCTCCCTCTAGTACCATGGAAGTCATTTCCTCATGTCTTAAACAGATGTCCTACCATCCTGTCCTTTCTCCTTATCAGTGTTTTCCACATGTTCCTTTCCTCTCCGATTCTGCGCAGAACCTCCTCATTCCTTACCTTATCAGTCCACCTAATTTTCAACATTCGTCTATAGCACCACATCTCAAATGCTTCGATTCTCTTCTGTTCCGGTTTTCCCACAGTCCATGTTTCACTACCATACAATGCTGTACTCCAGACGTACATCCTCAGAAATTTCTTCCTCAAATTAAGGCCGGTATTTGATATTAGTAGACTTCTCTTGGCCAGAAATGCCTTTTTTGCCATAGCGAGTCTGCTTTTGATGTCCTCCTTGCTCCGTCCGTCATTGGTTATTTTACTGCCTAGGTAGCAGAATTCCTTAACTTCATTGACTTCGTGACCATCAATCCTGATGTTAAGTTTCTCGCTGTTCTCATTTCTACTACTTCTCATTACCCTCGTCTTTCTCCGATTTACTCTCAAACCATACTGTGTACTCATTAGACTGTTCATTCCGTTCAGCAGATCATTTAATTCTTCTTCACTTTCACTCAGGATAGCA
Organism: Schistocerca americana; assembly: GCF_021461395.2. Lineage (NCBI taxonomy): Eukaryota > Metazoa > Arthropoda > Insecta > Orthoptera > Acrididae > Schistocerca > Schistocerca americana. The sequence continues at coordinate 154,885,392 of NC_060126.1, read as the reverse complement.
ATGTCATCAGCGAATCATATCATTGATATCCTTTCACCTTGTATTTTAATTCCACTCCTGAACCTTTCTTTTATTTCCATCATTGCTTCCTCGATGTACAGATTGAAGAGTAGGGGCGAAAGTCTACAGCCTTGTCTCACACCCTTCTTAATACGAGCACTTCGTTCTTGATCGTCCACTCTTATTATTCCCTCTTAGTTGTTGTACGTATCGTATATGACCCGTCTCTCCCTATAGCTTACCCCTACTTTTTTCAGAATCTCGAACAGCTTGCACCATTTTATATTGTCGAACGCTTTTTCTAGGTCGACGTATCCTATGAAACTGTCTTGATTTTTCTTTAGCCTTGCTTCCATTATCAGTCGTAACGTCAGAATTGCCTCTCTGTCCCTTTACTTTTCCTAAAGCCAAACTGATCGTCACCTAGCGCATTCTCAATTTTCATTTCCATTCTTCTGTATATTATTCTTGTAAGCAGCTTCGATGCATGAGCTGTTAAGCTGATTGTGCGATAATTCTCGCACTTGTCAGCTCTTGCCGTCTTCGGAATTGTGTGGATGATGCTTTTCCGAAAGTCAGATGGTATATCGCCAGACTCATATATTCTACAGACCAACGTGAATAGTCGTTTTGTTGCCACTTCCCCCAGTGATTTTAGAAATTCTGATGGAATGTTATCTATCCCTTCTGCCTTATTTGACCGTAAGTCCTCCAAAGCTCATTTAAATTCCGAGTCTAATACTGGATCCCCTATCTCTTCTAAATCGACTCCTGTTTCTTCTTCTATCACATCAGACAAATCTTCACCCTCATAGAGGCTTTCAATGTATTCTTTCCACCTATCTGCTCTCTCCTCTGCATTTAACAGTGGAATTCCCGTTGCACTCTTAATGTTACCACCGTTGCTTTTAATGTCACCAAAGGTTGCTTTGACTTTCCTGTATGCTGAGTCTGTCCTTCCGACAAACATATCTTTTTCGATGTCTTCACATTTTTCCTGCAGCCATTTCGTCTTAGCTTCCCTGCACTTCCTATTTATTTCATTCCTCTGCGACTTGTATTTCTGTATTCCTGATTTTCCCGGAACATGTTTGTACTTCCTCCTTTCATCAATCAACTGAAGTATTTCTTCTGTTACCCATGGTTTCTTCGCAGCTACCTTCTTTGTACCTATGTTTTCCTTCCCAACTTCTGTGATGGCCCTTTTTAGAGATGTCCATTCCTCTTCAACTGTACTGCCTACTGCGCTATTCCTTATTGCTGTATCTATAGCGTTAGAGAACTTCAAACGTATCTCGTCATTCCTTAGTACTTCCGTATCCCACTTCTTTGCGTATTGATTCTTCCTGACTAATGTCTTGAACTTCAGCCTACTCTTCTTCACTACTATATTGTGATCTGAGTCTATATCTGCTCCTGGGTACGCCTTACAATCCAGTATCTGATTTCCGAATCTCTGTCTGACCATGATGTAATCTAATTGAAATCTGCCCGTATCTCCCGGCCTTTTCCAAGTATACCTCCTCCTCTTGTGATTCTTGAACAGGGTATTCACTATTACTAGCTGAAACTTGTTAGAGAACTCAATTAGTCTTTCTCCTCTTTCATTCCTTGTCCCAAGCCCATATTCTCCTGTAACCTTTTCTTCTACTCCTTCCCCTACAACTGCATTCCAGTCGCCCATGACTATTAGATTTTCGTCCCCTTTTACATACTGCATTACCCTTTCAATATCCTCATACACTTTCTCTATCTGTTCATCTTCAGCTTGCGACGTCGGCATGTATACCTGAACTATCGTTGTCGGTGTTGGTCTGCTGTTGATCCTGATTACAACAACCCGGTCATTGAACTGTTCACAGTAACACACCCTCTGCCCTACCTTCCTATTCATAACGAATCCTACACGTGTTATACCATTTTCTGCTGCTGTTGATATTACCCGATACTCATCTGACCAGAAATCCTTGTCTTCCTTCACTTCACTGACCCCTACTATATCTAGATTGAGCCTTTGCATTTCCCTTTTCAGATTTTCTAGTTTCCCTACCACGTTCAAGCTTCTGACATTCCACGCCCCGACTCGTAGAACGTTATCCTTTCGTTGATTATTCAATCTTTTTCTCATGGTAACCTCCCCCTTGGCAGTCCCCTCCCGGAGATCCGAATGGGGGACTATTCCGGAATCTTTTGCCAATGGAGAGATCATCATGACACTTCTTCAATTACAGGCCACATGTCCCGTGGATACACGTTACGTGTCTTTAATGCAGTGGTTTCCATTGCCTTCTGCATCGTCATGTCGTTGATCATTGCTGATTCTTCCGCCTTTAGGGGCAATTTCCCACCCCTAGGACAAGAGAGTGCCCTGAATCTCTATCCGCTCCTCCGCTCTCTTTGACAAGGCCGTTGGCAGAATGAGGCTGACTTCTTATGCCGGAAGTCTTCGGCCGCCAATGCTGACTATTTATCAAAGTTTAGGCAATGGCGGGGATCGAACCCGGGCCCGAAGACGTTTTGATTATGAATCAAAGACGCTACCCCTAGACAACGGTTTCATTTAAACGCTTCACAGTTACTTAAAATAAGGTAAAAAAGTATTTCAGATGGATAAACTCTGATCAGCCTGATACAACGCAAGCAACCTCGTTGAACAAAACAGTGTGCTTCGCAGATAATGGAAGAATAAAAAGGAAATAATTCTCTTACTGACACCGCATGAGATTCTTCGAAAAGTGTACCTTGTTATCGTCTGGAGGGCCAGAGAGCAAAAAAATATACTCTAGAATTTCGGTAGGAGGCAGTCACCGCCCTGCCCGTTATACAAAGTTTAAATAACAATAGTGGTGACATCTTAATCACTAAAGTGTTTCGTTATGTGGCTTGTATCTTTTATTGTTAATCTTAATTTGTTGTACACAAGAAAATGGAATTGTAACTTTATTGTAGTTCGGTCCTTTAACGAATCACAACACCTTTCATTGTCTGTGACCTGTCCTCAAGTGATATTAAATTATACAACTACTAGTCATACCTGCTGATGAACACTGTAGTTCTGCCAACGTCACTGATGGTTGTGGCACTACACGTTGTAAAACCCGCGGGCTGTCGTCCCCCGCAAATGACAGATGAGATGGTTGTTGCAGAATGTTGTTTAAGGGCAGTGAATTTTTACAACACAGAAAAAAGTCATTATTGGGGTATAACATTTATTTACCTCTGCCTGTACAAATAAATGTTTTGAACTATAACGTTAAAATCTTATTGACTATTTACAATTAACGTTTACATAGAGCGCTTATTAAATTTTGTAAAGGCCGTAAAGCACTCCCCCAGCATCCTTTCCGTAATAATTATCTCAGCACAAGTCGAAAGTCTCACACTGGAAAAGCGTTCATATCAAGCTACTACACAGCCGGAGTATAGAGATCCCTCATCAAATACGTTTCGCGATAGTTTTTCTGTCTCGTACTGAAACCTAAATGATCTATAATTTACCATATCTTAACTTTCAGTTGGCTTCTTTTCTGTATAATACACAAATCTACAGTCCACACTGATATGTAATGTAACTATTTACAGCTATAACATTAAGGTACATAACAGAATGTTAGATTGTACGACTTAGTCCTCAGGTTTCTTCTCGCCTCTCCGTTGTCCTGCTAGCAGCTGGTTCCACTGGAGTCTTCTCGACTTCTTCACCATCATAATGCCTCCTCCTGATTCGATCCTTCTCGAAGACGGCGGGTAGTGAATCCCCATTGAGGCCGGTGACCATGCCCCTGACGATGCCAGCACGTTGTCGCGGTGGCAGAGCACTCAGGATCTTGCTCAGTATGTACACCTGGTGTTCGGAGAGTATGTCCTCCGCGTCTGCAGCTGGCGGCGCCTCGGTGACGTCAGTGGTACCGGACCCGTCGTACAACGATGCCATGTACGCCTTGTACAACTGCTGGCCGCCTGGTTTACCTCTCAACCCTTTTGGCAACGTCGAATCCTCGTCTGAAGCGTCTCCCACTGCGGAGACCTCCACTCTGGTGCTGGAACCAGTAGCGGGTCGCTGTTCTCTCGACAGCCCAACCAGAGTAGGCCTTTCTTCTTGCGCTTCCATATCCGTTCCGAACTTGCTCTCTTCACTGCCACTTCCCTTCAATTCATCTGTCTGCCTCTCTGTGGCGTCTTCCGGTCCATTCTGTCTACGCCGACTGCTGCGTAGGTGATTACGTGCTTCTGCCGTTGTTCCATTTTCACTTCTCCCCTCGCCTGACGCCTCTTCATTCTCGTTCTTCTTCGGCCTCTCTCTCCATGTCAATCGCGATGCCTTCGGTCGCCTTTCTATTACCCGTTCCACTCCTTCAGGCAACCACATACCAACGCCAGTTTCGGTATCTACTGAATAAGTAAGCAGTCCACCAGTCCCTCGTCCCGGTTCTGTCTTCTTCGTCGTCGACTGCCTGTAGGACGGAATCGTCGGCGTGTAGACTACTCTGGGTGGAGCTTCAGTTGTCGTCCCTTCGTTCACTCGACCTGCTGGCTCCCTGTAGTCTCCTCCACTGTCAATGTTCGTGTCGTATCTAAAATCTTTCTTCCTTCGTCCGTCACCATTAGCGGCATGGTAGCCCACTTGCTTTCTGTTAGATGGTACTGGTGCATTTGTAGCAGTTTCGTTCAGAGGAAACCTACGCGAAGGATACCGCCTCTGCTTCAGTCCTGTAATACCTGTAGGAGAATTCTCTTGAGCCTCTTCCATTGAAGCAGTCATCGCTCTCGGATGTTGGTCATTTGAAGTACGGGCTCTTGTAGAATACCTATTTCCAGAAGACACTGTCTCTTCCTTTCCAGTCCGGGGACTGTTTTGTGGTCTAAAGTATGGCCTATCGCGTTCGCTTTTAGATTCCCCTGAGCTCTGAGCATTTGTGAGCCCCGTAACACTCGTAGGAGAAAGCTCGGAATCAGTTTCTGAATCTGATACCTTATCTACTCGACGAGTGAACTCCCTCGGTCTCTGCGTTGTAAGAGTGTGATGCAACTTCGATGACGACGAAGGCGTTGTGGTAGGAGGTTCAATATTCTCCTTCGATATCTCGTCCCCTGTTACGCTTATGGTAGCGTCACGATCGCTGGACGTACCTGAAGTTCCTGCAGTGTCCTTCGTATCAGATTTAACCAAATTTTTATTACCTGTAGAGTTTTCTTCCTCATCGTACTCATCATATGCGTCGTATTCGTCATCGTAATAGTCACCAGCGTCCTCGCCGTCGTTTTCAGAGAGACGATTGTCTGGATACAGGACATAGTCCCTGTCGTAGTGTAGCGACTCATAAGGCTCGTAAATATCCTCTTCTTCTTCTTCTATTTCTTCAGTGTGGGTGTGGTATGGCTCAACGACAATGTCCCTCTCAGACTGCTCGACGAGTTCGTCGGCTAGGTTGTCATCAGGTATGTAGGTCCTGGTAAAAATCTCCTCTTTCGTGACACGTCGGTGCTCTACAGCCTTGATACGTCTAGAGCTCTCAGTGGTGGAAGGTGGTGTCGCGGTAGTAGTCATACCATATGGTGATCGCTGGAGGGCATTTTCCGCCCGCGCCCTGCCACGTTGACCTCTTATGTGGTGTGTAGCCTCTGTAGCCGGTTCTTCAGGTACATTGGGCGGGGTCTTGGTAGCGGGCAGGCGCCGCCATTGGTGCCGTGGACGAAGCTGTATTCGCCTTGGTGCTGCTTCCGCGTCAACCGTCGCCTCTCCCGCTGTACCACCTGCAGTGCGCTGTCTCTGATTTTCTGTGGGCTGCGCCACTGATACCTGAACGAGTCTCTGGACTGGACGATCCCTGCGAACAGTAATATCTGTTTCGTATTCGTTCTGGCGCCTCCGTTGGTCAACTGGATGGCGGTGCTTGTTACGAATCAGCTTCTCTGGGGGGATATCCGCAGTTATCTGTTTATCTCCACTCCAAACAGTAGGCTCTGTGGAAGAGACTGGCTGATTGCCATCATTCCCATGTAGTGCGTATTGGTATCTACGTGCATCCGAACCCAGTCTGGTGCGAAGTGAATTCCCTCTATTTGCACGTGTCTCAGGCAAATTTTCTTTCCTTTCAACTGTACCTTCTGTTGAAAAGTCTTGTGTACCGTCAACCTTCATAGATTCTTGCTTCTGCCATCGTGTCACCTGCAGCCTATCCTTAGCACCAGCTATACTTTCTGTTGTTGTCTCGTACGTATTGTCGTTGCTAAGGAGTTCATATTTCCTTCTTCGCATATTTGTCGGCAGTCTACTTCTTTGCCGAACTGATGTCACTGTTGGATAATTTTCCGAAACTACTTGAGTCCGCTCTGGTTCATATTGTGGGCTGCCTGTTGTTGGGTCATACCTCTGACGAGCGTGATTCACTACTGGAGCTGTTTCCGTGGAAGACTGAACCTCGGAATTTTCTGTAGCACTAAAAGGTATGACCTTTTTAAATTTGGGTCTCTTTCGCCTCTCAGTGGTATAATACTCGGGAGGTGTAACCGTACTGGTGACTAGTTCTGGAACAACATTGCTCTTCCTCAAGCTAATGAGGCGCAATGGCTTCACATACTCTGTCGTTACCTGCGGTATATCTTCAGTTTTGGTGCGAGGAGATCCTAGCAGATTTCTGTCGATGTTTCTTCGAGACGATGGCAGCTTCTGCGGTTCAGCTGTAGTACTTTCTGTAGAAGATTCCGTTATGTGATTTGACTGATCTGGCAGTTCAGAGGTATTCTCTAGTAGAGTCTTGTGCTTGCTGATGAAACTGCTTATAACGTTGTTAATTTGTGAAGGGCTGAGCCAAAGACCCAAGTCTTTCAACTTCTCGACAGTGTTTGTCGTGGGTACATTTCCAGTGATTGTCGGCGCAGTATCAGACTTGTAAATAGTGCTGATGTCATTCTCTCTGGAGTCATCTTTGAGCCTGGTGGAGCTGCCGGATTCCCTGTCGACAGTAGTATCTTCCCTATTCTTTCCTCGCCGGTTCTCCTGTTTCCCCCACTTGGTTCCTCCGTTGTATGCTACGTGAAAAGTCGCCAACGGTGCTTCCGATGAAGGTATTTGCCGGTCAGTTTCGTAAGCTGTCTCCTCAGTGTTGGTTACTACATTCTGTTTCTCGCTATCCAGGTTTGGGACTTGACCATTCCCAATCCCTGAAGAATTTGAACCCCTCCTCTCAGTCTCCGTGAGCAAATTCTTGCTGTAAATATCGACCTTGGCGTCTTCATAGCGTGGCTCTCCCCGTCTCTTGTCGTAGCTCCATGAAGTTGGTCGACGCTGTGCAGGTCTTCCTCGCTGATTTATAGTTGTCGGTGCTTCAACCGGGATGCTAGCGTCCAAGTAGTCTCTCCCTCGCTGCTCTGCCGAACCCTGTATTAAATTATTTCTGCGTCCTGGCCGGTGAGCTTTTGGTCTGCGGTTTCTTGGACGCTCTACATATTCTGTACTTCCTGACGGTGCTGCGTGTTCTTCAGGTCTCACTCTCTGTCGTCTCCTGTGTCCGCGGCCGCGCCTGGTAACATCCTGACCCTCTCCACCGTCCCCGTAGTGTGTGTACAGCTTCTGGGAAGTTTCCATGGTGGTTCTGTGCGCCCTGCTCTCCTTTCGTCGTGTATTTCTCGGTGCAGTCTGCACTTGCTCATCCTCTTCCGGCCTCACTGCCGTCTGCTCGTGGTAGACTACCCTGCGGCTCTGTTCTACCAACTGACTGCTTATGGCATGTTGATCAGGCCACTCCGTTTCTGGTTGGCTGCTCTCCTGGGCAGGCACGGCTTCCCCATGAACACTCACCACGGCCGCGACAGTGTCACTTGCAGAAGCTTCCATCGGCTCCTCCTCTCCCATCGGATGAGAATCACTCGCCATACTGTCTTCAAAGGGGGCAGCAGCTGCTAGTGTCAGGAGACCCCTGTGTGGAATGGCTCCGATTTTCTTTGGCAGCGAAGGAGAGGCGACAAAACGGCTTGCAGGTGGAAGAGGAGGTGGTCGCAGGCCTATCACCTGCTCCGACCGTGCTCGTGAAGGAACCTGTGCGAGGAGCTGCTCCACCAACAGCTGTGCTTGAGCAGGTGTCTGTGTAGGTGGAGCAGGGGGAGGGCTGATTCCTATGTATCCTAGCTGTGGTACAACGCCTGTGTAGCCTTGAAACTGTATGGGGAGAAATGTTACTGGCCCAAGACTGGGATTTTTCTGTGGCTGTAACCCATTTTCGGGACGAACGTTCGAGCTGTCTGGGAAATGCAACGGAACGTTTTTCTGCTGTGGTGAAAGTAATCGCGCTGGTAGAGGTTCTGCCTGGTCGTTGGCATTGGAAATTACTGATATCGTCTGAGGATTATACTGCCTACCACCTGCACGAGGAGGCTTTGGTGGTGTCAGCGCCTCGGATGGAATTGGAGGCTTTCTGCCATCAGACGTAGCTGTCACTCCATTTGGGTAATTATTCTGGTGGGGAGCCGGAGTATTTGAAGGGACTTGATTCTGGTAATTGTGAGCGCCGACGGACGGTGACGAACTACTGTCACTTCCGTGTAGACTAAATTTTATATTTCCGAGAGTTTGTATGTTACGAATGTTCCCTAGGATTTCGCCGTAGAAACCCATCGAGCCGTCATCACGTATACTTTCGACTTGAGAACTCGCTTCCTCTTGTTTTTCTATATCTCCTTCTTTGAAAAACGGGCTGTCCAGTGGTTCTGCTCCCCAGTATTTCACTTTGAGACACTCGATCTTGTCTCCCAGCCCTCTGAGCCTCGGCAGGGACTTGGGCACTGGTCTCTTGTTCCACTCGCCAGGGCGGCGACGTTTCGGAACCACGTTCTTCAGATTTGGAGAAACTTCGGGACACTGCACCAGAGCTTCTCGAGAATCGTAGAATTCCATGCCACCCGCCGTCTTTTGCGGAACGGCATGAGGATTAAGTGCATAGCGAATTGGGGAATAAGCGGACAGTGTTCCACTGGGTACACCATAATAAAAAGGATATTTCACGTTGTTGAATGGTGCCCTAACTTTGGGGTGGTCGATCTCTTTTATTGCTTCTACCCACTCTTTTTGTTTCTCTTCAACTTCGCGGTCTTTCTCAGCATCCAGTTCCTTTTCTTCTTGTTCCAGTCGTTGCTCTTCTTCTTCAGACTCCAAGTACCTTCGTTTCCCGCGGTTGCTTTCATTATGTTCCGCAACAGAGCCTGTTGTTGCACTATCCTCTTCGAGTCCGCTACTATTCTCATGAATGTCACCTTCTGTATCGTCAACGTAGTCCTGTCTGTCTTGTGCTACTTGAGTGGGCTCTTCTTCCCCTTCTTCATCTGCTCGAATATCATTTTCATCTTCAGAGTTAATCTCAGATGACGCTGCTTGGTTGTCAGTGAACCCTTGAGGTTGTAGTGGACTTATGAGGTAGGAAGCCCACTGTGAAGAGGCGGCCACTAACGCATCACTGGCAGGACGTCTGCTGATAACCTTATGATACCTGCCATCTTTTCCGGAGACATACCTCTCGCCTGATACTTTTGTTTCAGATTGCCCTTCGGAAATGTTACCCATCACTGTCGAATAAGGAGACATCACGTCTTGCAATTCAGTTACGTTGAGAGCCTCGCTATTTGGATGATTTCGATTCCCACTGGTCTGCACATTAGGTTGTGAAAACTGTGCTGAGGTGAGATGAGCAGTGATATTTGCTTGCCGGGAACTATTTTCGTGGGCGTTGTTTACGAGAATTCTCCTTGTCGCGTTGTTCACTGACGGCAGCTGATGATATTGGAGCGTAGTAGCTGTTATTGTTCGAGGCTTTCCTACCTCTGTGTCTGTCAGCATATTACCCGTTTCTGATTTGTTACTGCTAGAACTAGAAATTTCAGTGGTTGGCTGCAGCGCCTCCTCAGAGCTGGTACTTGTCGTTGTACTAATAGGCAGTACGACGTCAACTTTGGGATGCAGGTATTTCACAACTGGTGCCGATTCTTGAACAAGGTGCTGTATCGGGCCCCAGAATCCTCGCGAACTGAAATACTCTCCGAAATTTGCTGTTTCCTTAACGTTCAAGACTTCTTTACTGCTTACTGTGACTTGCATATGACTTAGTTCTGCGGGTTCCGGTGTTGTCGTAACCGTTCCATCAGTAGCATTGTGCACTTTTGGTGCTGTGTTCTGATCTAACACGTCGTACTGTGGTCTTCTACCACCATTTAGCGGTATTACCTGAAGACTTCTTCGTAGACTCGCTTCTGTGGAGGTGGGTTCTGTGGCTTTCGTTTCGTCAGTGTCCGTCTCTGGGGCGGTAGTAGTCGTGGTGGTGAGGTTGGAAGCGACGTACCTTGAGGAAATACGTAGCCTGGTGCCTCTTCCCCGACCGCGTGCTTGTGATTTGGTAGCCAAGACATCACTGTTTCCAGTTCCCGTTCCTTTGGAGTCGTTATCACTGGGTCGCGTGTCGGGGGTAGGTGCTGTCTCCGCCGCTATCTGTTCCTGTTCCACTGACAACTGTAGACTGCTTTCCAGTGGCAGACTCGGATGTTTCGAGTACGGCGTCGGCTGCCATCTTCGGTAGGACGTGCTGTCCGTATGAAGTGTCTCCAACGACAAATCGCTGTCTGTTTCGTTCATTCTTTCCTCGGGAACAGGTTCTGTGGAGATTTTCTCATCTTCAGTGTCGTTGTGGTTGGCGGTATCCTTTGGAATGGCAACTGTTGTCGTCTCTGCGGCATGTTTCTCGTGTTGGCCAGTTTGATCTATGGCTTTCTCCAGTTGGACATTGGTGTACCGCGACCGTGACGCCGACTTCCGCACACCGAAGGACGAGCTGTCCAGTTGCAAAGCCTCAAGAAGATGATCAGCATCAGTGCTGCTCAGTTCGTCTGGACTAATAGTCGTTGTGATCGATTCTTTTTCGTAATAAGAATTAACAGTAGGCAAAGTTTCGTGGTGGTCAGCTTCTGTATTGGATGATGTGTCCCACTGAGAAGATGCTGTAGTTGTGACACTTCCCTCTGTGTCATTTGCACTGACATTTCCCAACGTAGTGGTTATAACCATGGTGGTCTCCTCTGAGGGTTGTGTCAGCTCCTCTGGAGACTCCATTTTGCTATTCAGTGGTCTCGAATGTTTGGAATAGCGCTCCAGCTCTCTAGCATGATCAGTCGAGCTGTCGATGCGTGCACTGTCACTTGTATTTTGTGTTAACCCTGCAACAGGATCTGTGATCGGAACACTATCTGCTGTCTCATTGTAACTGCTATTGTCTCGAAGCTGCCCTCGATTGATATACACCGATAACTTCGGTGCTTCAATGTTTTCTTCACTATTCTCTGGCGACCAGTTCTGCCGCTCCACGTGTGATGCTGGAGCTGGCACGACATAAGAGGAACTGACAGTATCCAGAGTCTCCAACGAGGAACTGTTGGCGGTCCTAATCATTTCCGTCTGTGGAGTAGGCACTGTTCCAGTTACATCATTCCTACCAGTGTCATTAGTTGCTCTACTTTTGGTCTTTATAAAAATGATTATCTCATCGGCGCCATCTAGACTGGGCCATGTTACAGGCTGCACCACCTTCGTCTCCTCCAGCTGTTGAGCTTCTTGATCCTGATCGTCCTCAACAACAGCTTGTTCTGGCTCTGTGATGTGTAAGTCGACTCTGGACTCTGCCACCTGTGACACAGGCGGAGTGAAGGGGCGTGGGTACCAGTAGGGCTGGTTGAAGAAGTTCTGCGGTAGCACCTGCTGTGAGAAGCCCTCGGTACTATCCCTGGCAGGGGCAAGGTCCGGGAAGGCCCAAGCAGAAGGGTCTGCAACGCTGTCCGCAGCACGACCACTCTCTCCCAGTAATTGCGGAACATGCTGATCGCTACTGGCTCGTTGCACCACCATGGTGTTACTCTCCTTGGGTCGGTACACTCGCCAAGAGGTCGGCTGTAGTACCGTTTCTACAGCCTCAGTGATTTCACTTACCTCTGATGAAGCAGCCTCCATTGTGTCTAGCATTGATTCCGCAGGGCTGCTCGATTCTGCAGTAAGGAGCTCCGTAACTGGTCTATACTCAGTGGCGTGATTTCTGGGATGACGCACCTTTGGTAGGTCTGTCGATGTGCTAGATGTCTCAGTCTTGGTGCCAATGGCGTCTGCGATGAATTTGCTGAACTCTGATGGAGTCATCTCTTCAGAGAATCTGTCTTCTATAACTAGGCGAAAGTTGCTGGGTTTCTTAGTGACCTGATTCTCTTGAGATGTCTTTTCAGAGGCAGCTTTATGTTGTTCAGGAATTATGTTCAGCTTTGAAGCCAACTGCAGCGGCTTTTCGGTAAGAGGAGCGTTACCTACTTCAGGTTTTACATCTGGATTTTTGTCCTGCGCGTTGCTGGCGGGTCGCCTCCGTCTTTGATTACGTTTTCTTGTATCTGCCTTATTTATTGGCTCCTGTGTCGGTTCTTTGATCGCTATGGGAATTTTGGATGCTCTCAGAGGCGATTTCCTGGCAGGCTCCCATTTCGATGCCTCGCGGACGCCTGAATCATCATTCTCTTCCGGTGGTCGAGATGTTGGTGGGTCAGATTGTTCACTCTCACCAGCTGCACTGGTTTGCTCCCTTATGTTGACTTCCGAACGTTGTGGGTTAGTATTTGGTGGAACAGCATCCTCTCGTCTAGAAATCTGTAGCCTTATTGGAATCGGTACGCGACTATTCTCTGCCTTGCCGAGTTGGATGGCTGGAGGTACAGTACTGGCTGCTACCGAGACCCGGTCACCGACTGCAGTAGATGTAAAGGGAGCCGGTGGCTGGGCCGGATGTTTGATGACATGGGTGTAGCCAGCCACCAGTTTGTTGGGCCTCCTGCCGTCGTCCGTGTCCTCCATGGACATGACGAGGCTGGCCTTGTGCACCATACTGTGCCGCACCACGGGTGCGGCTATGGCAGCGGCAGGGGCGGCGTCGACGTCTGCGTCCACCTGGGCTGCTCCCCCAGGTGGCACCCGAGCCGCCTCCACGAGCTGGCTGCCCTCATGGTATTGGTCGTGTGACTGTGGACGCCGGCGTCGCGGCGGTGTCCTCTTGCGCCCGTCCTCGTGGCGTTCGTAGTCCTCTTCCTGCAAAAACGAACGTTACATGTCAACTGGAAAGACAGATTATGAGACGTAGATGTAGAAATATGAGCGAACAGGAGAACGCTACGATTGAAGGCAATCAAGAGCAGAATAATAAAGTGGCTGGGGCATTCAGTGAGAACAGACTGTATAATAAAGAAATGTTTAGAAGGGTGCTAAACGGACGAAGATTTGAATACGAGGATATACCAGATGGCAAAGACGATAAACATGCAATGAAGGCTTTCACGACCGTATGTTTCAGCTGCTGAGAACTTTTCCGGGCTGTATGACCGTGGTCCATGGAACTCTTCAGTCCCTGACGTTTCGTCCAAGACTACGTTGGATATTTTCGGAGGTGCTTCTGGTTGTGCTGAGTCCGTCGGCAAGACTCAGCACAACCAGGAGCACCTCCGAAAATGTCCAGCATAGCTTGAACGAAATGTCAGGGATTGAAGAATTCCATGGACCACCGCCATACAACCCGAAAAAGTTCTCAGCAGCTAAGGACGATACAATTTGTGATACTGCAACACAAAAAAGATGTCGGTAAAGAGGAGACGCCAAGATTTCAATGAAAGACTAACCATAGAACTGAACAGATGATTTTGATGACGACGATGATAAACAAAAACCTTACATCTATGGCTGTCTGTTTTCTGCGTCAGGTGAACCATTACAGCTTACAATTGGACGAAAAGAAAGACAGAAAGAAGAATGGGAGGAAGAAGAGAAGAATAAAATAAATAAAAAATAGTGATCCTGAGAGTGGAATCTGGCTCAAACTGGACATGGGTACAAAGGAATATCGACTATGGCCTTTTGAAACTATCGCGACACTTGTCGTTGCAAGAAATTTAGGGAATCCACGGGAAAAGGGATGCCCTGGTGGTAACTTTTTCCCAAATAAATCCAGTGTTAACAATTTTTTGGTGTTTGTTGGCGCAGTCGTAAAAAACATTTAGCTAAATACGATGCAGTAAATTTCTGCATCTACCTCAATACTTCGCAATACACGTAACAATGGTGGAAGGTACTTCTGGTACCACTATCTTTTCCCATCTTTCCTGTTCCAGTAGCGAATGGTGTGTAGGAAGAATGATCATAGGTAAACTCAGTGCAAGCTCTAATATCTCTGAAAATTTAGGTGTGGTCATTTCACAAGACCCATCTGGTAGGAACGCACTCTCTCAGTCTTTCAATAGCAAACCTTTCCGCGATGCAAAACCCCTCTTTTGTATTGTCTTCCCGTCTCTTGCTGTTGAGCAACTCTGTGATCTCTCGCACTTATCAAACGATCCCGTGACGAAACACGCCACTCTTCTCTCTCTCTCTCTCTCTTTCTTTCTTTCTGTCTGTCTGTCCCTCTCTCTCTCTTTTCCAACTATCAGTCCTACCTGGTAACTGTTCCAGCCTGACAAGAAAGACTCAAAAATCGTTTGAACAGTTCTTTTACAAGCCATTGTTTCATGAGTGAATTAAGTTCGCTTAATATTCTCTCTATGAACCTTAGCCTGGCATCTGCTTTTCCTTGTATTGGTCTTATGTGGTCATTCGACTTCAGGTTGGCCCGAATATTTACTGCTAGCTGTTTTACGGTAGGTGAGAGAGTTGCACCTTGGAACAATTTACAGATTTCCGCCTATAGCCAGCCTTGTTTCCGTTTCCATTCTGAAATGACAACACTCGCTTTATGTGTGTGCTTCAGTATTTCTCTGAAATCACAAAAATTACTGTGGAAAAGTAAGGCTTTTCGAAAGGTGAGCTGCTGCAAGAAACAACACGGTATTTATTCTGTTAACATTTGAAAGTACTAGCGACCGAGAAAATTAATAACGGATCTAACCAAGACTGTATTTAACAGTTCATGTGTTATATTACTACACTACTACGCTCCAGTAATCAGTAAGTGAAATCAAATTAAGAAGAATTTGATCAAAAACGAGTTAAAAGTTAAAACATTTTTAAATAGAAGCTAGTGGCAAGTAAAATAAAATTTCCATTTTGGAGAAAAGGAAAACAGTTAAGACGTTAAAGAAACTCAGTTCGTTTGGAAACATCGTATGATCTATGCTGGAATATCTTTCAACTGAAGTTATAAAACGGTACATGACTGACGAAGTATGGCTTAACCATCCGTAGGTTATGCAACTAGTTTAGAAATAAGTAGAAAAATGCCCCCTGCAAAGTTCTGTAACTGAAAAATTAACAATATCTACCAAATAGATTCGAAATATTACACAGCACTTTATTATGAACAACTCGTAATATTTGCAAACGCTTCACCACACACAGCCTTATGTCTCACAACAACAAACAATCCCAGAAACTGCTTATAACAGTGTTTGTAAAATCCACGTGGTTCTAAAATCGGTTATTAGATTGTAACACAGAGTAGGATACACTATTCTGCAGATACAACACTCTCCCCTACCTAATTTTGCCATAGAAATACAGGGTGTAACAGGTATAAGTGCATATATTTCATTTGGGGACCGAGGACGATGTACTGAACAGCATTTCATTAGTATTTACTTCATTTGTTGACTGATTACAGCCATTACAAGTCGTACGTCTCTATGTTGGTGAGTACCTTCAGGTACAAGTGGCAACAACAAGCGATTAATGCTTATTTCCCGCTGGGCAGTAGGTCACGTGCTGATATGTGAATGAATGAACGCAAAACGGTTAGTCTACATCGATGAGCCAAAACATTATGACCACCTGTTTAATAGCGTGTTGTTCCATTTTTCAAACACAGTACAACAGAGGTTCTGCTTGGCATGGATTATATAAGCTTTTGACAGTATTCTAGAAGTATTTCTACGCACCGGTCAAGCAATTCCCACAAATTACGGGATGGTGGTTCACGGGCGCGTAGCTGGCGACCGATATGTGCTCCAATGGTTACACATCAGGAACATTTGCTGGCCCAGACATCAATGTGAGTTCACTACAATGCCTATCAGACCACTGTAGCACGATTCTGACTTTGCAACATGGACAGTTATCCTGCTGGAAGATGTCTTCGCCGCAGGTGGAGACATCAAGCATGAAATGATGCAGGTGGTCCGCAATAACGTTCACGTAGTGCACTACTGTTATTATGCTTTCGATTACCACCACAGATTCCATGGAACCCCAACTCAATGTACCCCATAGCTTAATTCTGCCCTCAGCGGCCTGCATCTGTGGCGCGGTGCGTCGACCTGGTGTAATGGAGATGGGTCGTTGGCGAACTAACAGGTCCAAAGGAACGGTTCACTAAGATGAACGGAACGAGCGAGGATCGAATTCTCAGCAACGGTCTTTCATAGTTCACTTCGGTCGCGGCTTTCTACTTGTAGTTTCTGGGAGCGAGAAACGGTCGGTCTCGTTCCCGAACGGCACGTCGTCCGGTCTCGTTCCAGCCTCGGTCCCGTTCCCGTCTCTCTCGGTCTCGGTCTCGCTCGGCCGGACTCGTCCTTCTTCGCGTGGCCACTCGTCGCCGTTCCACTGCCTACTGCTCATAGTTAGTTCAGCATCGAGTTGTTGTTGTTGTTCGCCTATTCTAGATGCTTCAAACATTTTTTGAACTCTGAACCTCTGGTACTTTTCGTATTCTATTCAGCGTCCACGACCGCTAATTAAAATATATTTTATAATTACGTAAACTACATAAAAATTAGGTGGTATGTAATACATACATCTTTTCAAGTAACAAAACGGCGTATCAGCTTACTTCACTATTTCGATAAACAGCAGAAGAAGTACTTGCAAAGGAAGTCGGCACGGCACACACGAGTGGCCATTTCCCCCCTTTTTTTTATCCAAGGTAAAAGAGCATGTTCATTATTGTGGAAGGCAGACCAACTACAGCCGAATGAAGCCCGCGCTTCGTAATCGAGTGTATGGTGTCACATTTTGTAAAGAGAATATGATTACGTCTACAATATTATTTCTGTGATACAGGGTGGAGCACGGAAAATAGGCCCCCAGTACTAATCTGCTCATTGTTTCTTACCAATAGTCATCTGTTGTTCCGAAGTTGTTTGCATTAACTTGCTTGTTATTTCTTCACTGCCTAATTATTACATGTTTATCTATTCTGCTCGTAGCGGTAAACAAATCGTGCGCAACTGGCGAGCAGTCTGTACTCGCAGCTGGTTTTTCGTGTGCCACCTTATATTATTTCACTGCGATCGGTCATGTCACGCTACAGTTGAAAAACAAAATGTTTTGTTGAATTACGAAAATTAGAGGTGTGAGAGATTTCTGTCATGAATAACAGCATTGTAATCCAGGGGGGCGACAGGCGCTCTTCATCTAAAACCAATGAACGATGAATTGGTAAACATGAACGGTTCTCAAGTGAAATCTATCACCAGTGCACTAGTTCCCAAGGATGAACGACTTCGCCCATCTCCATGGTGTAACACCAAATGCGATTCATTGGACGGGCGACACGCTTCTATCGTCCTCGGTGAAAACTTAATGATGCTGTGCCCACGGCAATCATAACTGACGATGTCGTTGGGTCAACACAGGAACACGGTCCAGGCTCATCAATGCCTTTTGAACAGTGTGCTCTGAAATACTTGTGCCTACACCAGCATTGTATTCTGTCGTCAGATCTGCCACAGATCGATGCCTATCCTGGATTACACAGAGGGGGATCCTTCGACCCATACGTTTTTTTGATGAGACGTGGTCGTCCAACACCAAACGGCCTACTCGTTATTTCACCATCATTCAACAACTTCCCAGTCTGCCCCCGGTAGCTGAGTGGTCAGCGTGGCAGACTGTCAATCCTAAGGGCCTGGGTTCGATTCTCGGCTGGGTCGGAGACTTTCTCCGCTCAGGGACTGGGTGTTGTGTGGTCCTAATCATTATTTCATCCCCATGGCCAAAATGGCGTCAAATCAAAAGACTTGCACCCGGCGAACGGTCTACCCGACGGGAGGCCCTAGTCACACGACATTTACATTCAACAACTTCCCATAGGAGCTCAAGACAGTAGTACGCCTACAGATGACCAATTTCGTCGTACCAGAGGTTCTCGTTTCCAGCCGCAGCGCCACAAAAATGCACCCTTTGTCAAAACCGCTTATATCAGTAGATTAGTGCATTTGTGGCCCGCATCTTCGCTATAATGACTGCCCAGTCGTCTCCCTTCCGCTTACATTCTTCCCTTACAGCATCACGTGCCCGCAACAGAACCGGGAGGCATGCCACCTAGTGGTAGACATTGGCCATAATGTTTTGGCTCATCTGTGTATACTGACAGGCATAGTCCACTTAGTGGTGCAGTACGATCATGCAGAAAAATCACGCCGTAAAGTATGTGACGTGTTTGCAGTAGCACTGTTCAAAGGTGATACAAAAAAACCAACACACTGATGTGAGTGCAAGTTAAGGCATAACATATAAAAATATCTGCACTTAAACCTGTTGCACCTTTTTGGTGAAATCGAACGGTAGTGGACCTCTTCGCCTATTTCTGCGCATTGATTTATGTTCGAGTCCGCTGCAGTCTCTGTGCCAATCATAAACCCTCTCCAGGCCTTTCTGAAATTCGCGTCAGTGTTCCAGTCAGCTGCATCGTAGGCGAATACCCGCACGAAGCTTACGACTATAATCCTTATGTGTACTGTAAACATAATACACTTCCTTGCTGTACTCCCGAAATTACATTTAGTTTTGTCAACTTTGTCCCATTAAGTAGGACTTTTTGAACACTGTCTGCAAGGAAGGCCTGAGCCAAATCACAAATCTGATTCGGTACTTGATAAGTTTGTATTCCGTTCACTAAATGACAGTGAGTAGGTGTATGCAGTACCACGTGCAAGTAGGCTGTTTATGTGTTTGTATGTTGGCAGCGCTATGTAGCGCTCTGCATTAATAACTCTGACAGCGCTGTGCGCACTCTGTAAGAGACCCTCTGGCTGGCCGCACAAGCAGTTGGTGGTTAACAGTCAGAGGTGATAGCAGTTGGAGGCGAATCGCCAGCAGTGGTGGAAGTTGGAGGTGAACAGCCAGCAGTGATGGAAGTTGGGTGTGAGTCGTCAGCAGTGATGGAGGTTAGAGGTCAATAATTAGCAGTTTTCGAGATTTGCAGTATTAGTGTCAGCAGACGGTCTGAATGTATATCCGTCATTGAGATTTATTACTGATAATTTGTATAATTTTTGAACTGGTTGTCACGTTATTAAGGTAAATACATTGTTTGCTCTGCAACAAAATCTTTCCTCTGGTAACCACATGCCTATTACTACTTAGAGCCTTCAGTAGCTAGAATCTTTTACGAGGGCAGTTCAATAAGTAATGCAACACATTTTTTTTTCTCGGCCAATTTTGGTTGAAAAAACCGGAAATTTCTTGTGGAATATTTTCAAACATTCCCGCTTCGTCTCGTATAGTTTCATTGACTTCCGACAGGTGGCAGCGCTGTACGGAGCTGTTAAAATGGCGTCTGTAACGGATGTGCGTTGCAAACAACGGGCAGTAATCGAGTTTCTTTTGGCAGAAAACCAGGGCATCTCAGATATTCATAGGCGCTTGCAGAATGTCTACGGTGATCTGGCAGTGGACAAAAGCACGGTGAGTCATTGGGCAAAGCGTGTGTCATCATCGCCGCAAGGTCAAGCAAGACTGTCTGATCTCCCGCGTGCGGGCCGGCCGTGCACAGCTGTGACTCCTGCAATGGCGGAGCGTGCGAACACACTCGTTCGAGATGATCGACGGATCACCATCAAACAACTCAGTGCTCAACTTGACATCACTGTTGGTAGTGCTGTCACAATTGTTCACCAGTTGGGATATTCAAAGGTTTGTTCCCGCTGGGTCCTTCGCTGTCTAACCGAACACCATAAAGAGCAAAGGAGAACCATCTGTGCGGAATTGCTTGCTCGTCATGTGGCTGAGGGTGACAATTTCTTGTCAAAGATTGTTACAGGCGATGAAACATGGGTTCATCACTTCGAACCTGAAACAAAACGGCAATAAATGGAGTGGCGCCACACCCACTCCCCTACCAAGAAAAAGTTTAAAGCCATACCCTCAGCCGGTAAAGTCATGGTTACAGTCTTCTGGGACGGTGAAGGGGTTATTCTGTTCGATGTCCTTCCCCATGGTCAAACGATCAACTCTGAAGTGTATTGTGCTACTCTCCAGAAATTGAAGAAACGACTTCAGCGTGCTCGTAGGCACAAAAATCTGAACGAACTTCTCCTTCTTCATGACAACGCTAGACCTCACACATGTCTTCGCACCCGAGAGGAGCTCACAAAACTTCAGTGGACTGTTTTCCTCATGCACCCTACAGCTCCGATCTCGCACCGTCGGATTTCCATATGTTTGGCCCACTGAAGGACGCAATCCGTGGGAGGCACTACGCGGATGATGAAGTGGTTATTGATGCAGTACGACGTTGGCTCCGACATCGACCAGTGGAATGGTACCGTGCAGGCATACAGGCCCTCATTTCAAGGTGGCGTAAGGCCGTAGCATTGAATGGAGATTACGTTGAAAAATAGTGTTGTGTAGCTAAAAGATTGGGTAATAACCTGGTGTATTTCAATGCTGAATAAAACAACCCCTGTTTCAGAAAAAAATGTGTTGCATTACCTATTGAACTGCCCTCGTATTTAGCTGGCTGTATTGGCGCTTGCTGTATGGCAGTAGTTCGTGTAATGAAGATTTTTGTGAGATAAGTGACTTATGAAAGGTATAGGTTATTGTTAGGATTTCTACTAATTCAGGGCCATTCTTTTTATTAATTATCAGGTTATCAATTTTAAAGCAGTCAGATCGCGTTATTCTTGTATATTGTGAGTAATTAATGAAGAGGAAAAGTTTGAGTTCTGTTAGTCAGGTCAGATTCTGTAGGTCAGATTTGAAATGATAAACACAAGCAAAGAGATTATACGTTCAGTTTCACTCTGAAGTTTAAGCAGGTTCTCTTCCATTCAATCTCACTCAGCAGTTTCAGAATTAAACAAATTAAGAAGTTTCACCTTCCCAGTTATTTCAGTCTAAGTAAGTAAAATCATTTTAAGAAGTTTCACGTGCTGAAGTCAAGGAACATGGCATCAGCGGGGACATCTACCGCACTGTGGGTCTCTTGATCGAGAAAAGCAATAGGAGTTTCCCAAGATCTCTGTTTGCGGAATCCATCCTGATTTCTATATAGGTGATTTTCGTTCTCAAAAATCGTCATAAAACGTGAGCATTAGTTTACTACCACAGCTGATCCACTTCAGCATTAAACCATTATTAATCGAACAACTTAAGTGTACGCCGCCAGCTTTTACACATAATATTTGAAAATCACAGTATAGCAGCTATGCGCTACTGGTATATAGAGAGATAGGGTACAAATAAAGTATACCAGAACTGAAAAGGGGCAATTAGAATGGAAGAATAAGAAAGAAATGTTTGAAATGAGAAGGACCTAAGACAGGGATGCAGTCATTCTTGCAAATGTTCAGCCTGTTTACTACAGAGGGAAGGAAATAAAAAGAAAGTTTCAGAAGTGAAATTAAAATTCGGAATGAATGGATAGCAGAAGGTCTGTTGGTGACGTTGCTACCCTCTGTGCAAGTCAGGCAGAGTTGCAGGACTTTTTAAATAGAATTAATCCTATAAGCAACACATAATATGCATTGACACTAACAAAAATAAGACGTAACTATTGGCTTGTTCCAGAACTGAGGCTATCGACAAACTGTACACAACAATTTGTAATCTGAAATCCATTACCTGGGAATCATAAAACGCATGACGGACGAAGCAAGGAAGACGTAACAAGAGAGTAGCACAGGCTAGACTGCAGTGCTCGTCTGGAGAAGTCTACTACCATCAACTGCAGGACTTGATTTGAGAAAGAAATATCTCAGAATGTGCGTCCGGGGCACAGCATTTATATACAAATGAATCATGTAACGTAGGGAAATTGGAAAAGAGAAGAATCTAATTGTCCGTGAAGGGGAGTTACAGAAGGTTGTTGCTGGGTAAGTGCACTGATAAGATAAGAATTGAGGAGTCTCCAGGAAATTGGCGAGGAAAGGAACATGTGAGGAACACCAACTACAACGAGCGATAAGATAATAAGGCACGATAGAAACACTTGCATGCTACTAGAAGGAACCAGAGAGGAGAAAATTTACGAGGAAGTAATATATATATAAGGTAGGTGCGTATGTTCTACCGTTTTTGTTTTTCATGTTCGTATTCCTGTATTTATCGGTGTGATTTTTTTATTTGTAATACGCTGTCGCTATTTGAGTTTACATATTGTCATTTTGTGATCTGGAGATAGTGAATGGAGCTGTGGAAGCTGGAAAATAGCCTTCCAAGTGGAGAAACCGGAGCATTTCCGACATACTTTTCTGTTTGAGTCCAGTGGAGGGGTGACAGCACCAGAGGAAGCCAGAATCATTTGCGCCGTTTATGGGGATGATGCTATTGGACAGAGCACGGCAGAAAAATGGTTTTCTCGTCTTAAGGAAGGCCATTTTGGCATTAGTGACTTTCCACGTTCAGAATATTCGGGGTTTGGTGAAGATTGTTTAAACGTTGAAGATTGTTTAAACGTTGTTTAACCGTATTCTCTTCGAGAACTGGCAAATGTAACGAACAGTGATCATTACACCATTGTGCGACGTTTACTGGCAATGGGGGAGGTTTAAAAATCGGATGTAAGGGTACCGCATGCTCTAAGCCAAAATTACAAATATCAGCGGGTATGTGCGTCTCTGGTTGCTCGTCATCAGATGGCTGGTGAACAACACCAACAATTACCATCCTGTATCGTTACTGATGACGAGAAATGGTGTCTTTACGTTAACATAATTAAAATAAAGGAATGGTTCAGCCCAAACGAAGCAGCAACTCCCTGTACACAGATCTGTACGTATCCACAAAAGGTAATGTTATGCATCTGGTGGAAGAGTGATAGTGTGGTGTACTATTAATTGCTTCCCCGAGGTGTAGCCAACAGAGCTAACATTCATTGTCAACGTCTGAGACGTTATCATGTAGCAGATTCCCTTGTTCTACATCCCACAACGACGGTTTTCGACACACATGCAGCTCCATAAACATTCTATACTCTCCGCTGGATGTCTATACCGGTGCAGGTTCTTTGACAGCCAGGAAAAGAATAACAGCACGTTTGTCCTGTTTGGACACATTTGGTAATAGCATCGCCATAGTTCACACGTCTGCATTTATCGCACAGACGTTGAAATGACACGAATGTCTTTGCCTATATATCGGTGCTTATACACCCGCATCGGAGTCGCGCTACGTTGCATATACGCTGCAGCAACGCTATCAAATGGAAACTTTTTCATCGCCCCTTAAAGTCTAATTCAGCGTTTCTTCAATATAATAAATTTTCCTAATCAGAACTGTTGAAAAGGTACCGCTCCTTCTTCTAACGTAAGTTATTATTTGATACGAATGATCTGTATCCCGAACTTAATGTTCCAGGGTCAATAGTTCGATTTTAAAACATTCTTATTCACTGTCCCGATAGTCTGGCTAACGCTCGAAATCCATGTAACCCTGCCACAATATGATAATGAAACTAAATGAAACGCAACTGATACTGCATGAATCGCAAGTTACCAAGGAACACAACGTACAGTAGAAGGTTCATGTTCCTCTTTCCTTGGAATTGGAGCCTGTTCTTTTGTCTTCTCAATTTCATTGTTCTAACCTTATAAAGCAGCAACTTGACGGGAAAATAAATACTCCTCAAGCAACATTTACAATTTTCTTAGGACTATTTCTTATTGTGGGGGTGGATTCAGATTTGTAGTGAAAAAGAATCTCTACAAAATATTCAAATCTATTTTGGGATAAGAGCCATGTAAGACCAACATTTAACCCTTACAATTACATCGAGTACTATAATCCACAGCGTAAGCGGTGATGGCTTCTAGAAAAGTCATTTGGCCAGTTAGCAAAGAAAGGACGTAGTCACACAGGATTTAGCAAAGGGATCGGGACGGAATATGGTGATTACACTCATCAGTACATCAGGCATGCCATCTTACAAGCACTTGCATGTGATACGTATGACACTAGGCGGGCACATAGAACTACGTAATCTGTTGAGCAAATTGGGCAGATTTACAAGTTCTAAGCACCTATGTGAGATTTACGTAACAAATTCAACAAATTGTCTGGCTGGTCACAGCCTCCAATAACCACTTTTATTAAAGGACATAATCAAAAATAATCCACACGCAAGCACGTCACTCGCCAGTAACTAATTCTAGACCATGATCACATCGGAATTTACATGGTAATGTGATGTTCTGAAATAGTGGCGCAGAGGCTGTCTGTCCCTGACTAACTAACACATGGATAGGCCATGTACAAGGGACACCATTAAAAGGGATATCAGAGCTTGTACGGAAAGATATAGGTGTTCGTTCTTTCCGCGCGCTATACCAAATTGGAATAATAGAGAATTGTGAAGGTGGTTCGATGAACCCTCTTCCAGGCACTTAAATCTGATTTGCAGAGTATCCATGTAGATGTAGATGTAGAAAATGAATAAACTTAAATTATCAGCCATCAGTATTTCACACGGAATGTTCTATGGTTCAGCCTACATTTTGTCATGGAGCTTAACAACCACGATCTTGTATCTATCATGCACAAAACCATACTTTAAAACCTGTTCCACCGACAAGCTCAAGTTGATTTAATTGTTCCGTTTAATCCCGTCCAGACACAAATAACAACACCATTACTTGCCTTATAATCTGCTTGCATCGTTCGTAGCCATTGTGTGGATACGTGTTTAGACTTGTGGCGAGCACTACTTTCTTGTCACGATCAACCATACATCAGAATATTTACTTGCATTGGTGTCTAAATGGATGAACAGGAATAGGTTGTCCTTAGTAATGACAGAGGCACAGTGACAACGGTGTGTATCGGGTCTAATCACAGGAATTTAAAGGCATTCCAGCAAGACAATACGCTGCAGCATTCAACGGTGGTACCTCGGAAACATCTCCACAAATTTGCAACGTTCTTAATTCCACGGTAGATCGCCTGAATTTCCACCAGTAGAGCATGTACGACACAATCTAGATCGCCGCCTGCACCGAAGTCGCGGTTAAAGTATCTAGAAACAAATACAAGTAGCCTATGTTGTAGGCTACCTTCCAAAACCTGTTTGTTTCCATGTAAGCCATACAGATATTCTGTATCTAACGTAATGGCAACCCTTACAAACCACCGTAGTCTCAATTCACACACAGAAATTTTCCTCAATGGCTTATTTATTGTATGGTACCTTATTAAAATTATCCATTCACTGTGGTACGAGTTAACATATTTCTTTCTGAAAGCAGATTGGTTTTATTCAGGATTCCAATACACTATATTATTGTACACTCTTTTCGCTGCAAAACCCTGTTGTTCAACATAATATCCGTTCAGTGCGGACAGCCTTACTCCACCTTATTGTGCGGACCTGCATACCCGCAAGGTACCGCTTTTCTGGCCGACGTCTGAGCAAACGTCTTGCTGCATCAACAACGTTCCCATCATCTTCGTACTGCTTCCTGCGGATTGTATCCTCCATTGGGCCAAACAGATGGAAGTCGGAACGAGCGTTATCATGGTGAAGTAGACGTTCGTTTGCATTTTTGTGGCGACGAACACGCTGAAGTCTTTTTCTCAATTTCCTGAGGGTAGTGCAATACACTTCAGAGTTGATCGTTGTACCACGAGGGAGAACATCAAACAGAATAACCCATTCAGAGCTACTGGCTGCGGTTGCGGCTTTAAAATTTATCTTCGGAGGACAAGTGGTCTGAAGCCACACCATGGATTGCAGTTTCGTTTCCCATTCGAAATGATGAACCTATGTGTCGTCGCCTATAACGATGCTCGTCAGAAATTATCATGATCAGCCCCGCAAAGCTCAAGCATTCCCGCGCAGATGGTCTTTCGTTGCTTTTTATGGTCTCGTTGCAGGCGGTGAAGAAACCAGAGGACACACACTTCTGTGTACCCCAACAGGTGAACGAGTGTGTCAACACTACCAATAGATACGTCCACTATAACAGCGAGGCGTTCGATCGTTACCTGCCGATCACCTCGAATGAGAGTGTCCTCACGTTCCAACATAACGGGAATCATAGCTGTGGGCGGCCGGCCGGTACGCGGGAGAGCGGAGAGGTTTGCGCAACCTTACTGCGATCATGGCAGAAGCGTCGCCCAACGGCTCACCGTGCATTTATAAACTGTCAGCTTAGACACTGCACAAGCGTCTATGAATACCTGCGATGCTCTGGTGTTGCAGCAAAAGAAACTCAATGACAGCTCTCTGCTTGGAACGCAACCGCTTTACAGACGCCGTTCCGAAAGCTACATATAGCGCAGCCAGCAGGCGGAGATTCATGAAACAGTAGGAGCTGAAGCGGGAGTATTTCATGATGTCCCACGACAAGTTCTGCATTTTTTCAACCGAAATTGGCCAATAAAAAACGTGTTGTAAGACTTACTGAACGCCCGTTGTGGTTGATTATATACTGCAACTCAGTTCGTCAGCCTCAGCGTTAAACATTGACGTAGAAACTAAACCAAGGACAGGTGAACACTAAATAGTCGAAAACTCTCTTAATTTGAAAGGCAGTTTTACAACGGAAGTTACTTCTAACGAATTTATCTGGTAGTAATACGAAATGATAATTAATCGAAACCCTCAGCTGCCAACAGGTGTTGTTGATATACCTCAATGGGGACAGCTGAAAACGTGTGCCCCGACAGGGACTCGAACCCGGGATTTCCTGCTTGCATGGCAGACCCTCTGTCCTGTTGAGCCACCGAGAGCCCTGAGTTTAGCGCGACAACAGGGACTTATCCCTTGCACGCTTCCCGTGAGCCCCATATTCCCAAGTGTCCACAGCCTACATTTGCATTGTTCCTAAAGGATATTTGCCCATTCACTCATTATTCGCGCCAACTAAGGTGACGATTCCCTTCCCACCGGTTTGGTCATTCTCTTGGTAATATTTCTGAATTTCGTACTGTCAACTTAATTTTGAACGCTTTCTTGTTGCTGAATTCCAGTTAGGACAAAAAAATTTTGCTAAGGAAATCTTAACAAAGCGGCAGACATTAATTATTTCTAGAGTTTCACACTGTACCAGCTGGGAAAAATAACGTAAATTTGGAAAAAAATGACGTATTCTCTTGGAGCTAAATGATTACCTTATGTTCTTTTATGTTGTATATTTTTACGACACAATAACAAGATCTAAATGTTGTTTTTATTTCAAAATTCTCTACTTGGTTTGCTGCTGCACCTGAGTGACTTGCAATGTTCTGGTCTGTTTACGATAAGTTCAGCTCGCTCTCTCCGCCGTTTCATGCGACACGATTGATCGCCCAGTACTTTCTCGGCACACAAACTGCTAGTGATTCGAACCAGTCATATTACCAGATAACTTTATGCTAATAGTTCTCTTCTAACTGTTTAGTATTATACTTTATCACAGTGAATATGAAATAATGGGGAATTACTGGCTTTATTAATTTATCTACTGCAATGATATATGCAAGAAGTGCTGTAGATATCAACTATACATTTATAATTATCGGGTTCAGAAACTGGGTAAGGTTAGATGAGCACTCATATAATACAACTGGAAAAAGTCATGATTACCGCCTTGAGCTGCTGATAAAACCTTTATTCAAACAACCAGTTTCAGTCGTATGACCATTATCAGGTTCTTGTACACCAAATTGAGATAATACATTGCAAGATTAAACGGCCACAAATCTGTTATTTAATGTGTATGCTAACGAAAAATACACAACAAATAAAATGTAACATATTTACTTAAAATCATTTACATCACAATATAAGGCGGATATAAAATCATTGACGTCAGATAAGAAAACCATGAGCTTGTCAATGAACAAATCATATCATAAAAAGATAAATTATTTGCATTTATAGAGAGATACCTGTAATATAAATTCTATCGTCAATATATAAGCTCTGACAGGCAATGCGCTCACTCATGTTACATCAGCAATGGGCGTTAACGTTGGGAACGAAGCATATCACATAGAACAGACTGCACAGCTAATCAGTGATTACTGGCAGAACTAAATATCGTCATACAGGTCTTCATATATCGATAGTGACTAATATCTTACGATTATATTAGTCTGTTCGTAGCGTTTTTATTTTGCATGTGGGTATTCCGGCTGCTATTGGTTTATTTATCGATTGTCATTTTTTATTTGTGGTTCACTGTTGCTATTTGAATTTACATCTTGTCATTTTGTGATTTGGAGATAGTGGAAATGTGACGCTATAAAATAGATTGTTAAGTGGAAAAATCGTCACATTTCCGATATGTTCATCTGTCTGAGTTGAATGGAGGGACGACAGCAGCGGAGGCAGCCAGAAATATCTGCGCCCAGTATGTGGATAATGACATTGGGCAGAGCACGGCAAGAAAATGGTTTCCACGTTTTAGGGAAGGCCGTTTTACATTAATGCCTCTCCAAGGTTAAGAAGACTCTCGGTGTTTGATGAAGATCGTTGAAAAGCGTTAGTCCACAATGATCCACGTCATTGTACTCGGAAATTGGCAAATGTGATGAACTGCGATCATTCCACCAACATGCAGTATTCGTATACAACGGAAAAGGTTCAAAAATGGATTGTATGCATACTACAGGCTCTAAGCCGAGGTGGCCATACGGCAGTTGATTCGTGAACAACACCGATCATTCCTATCTTGTATC
The DNA here is from genome assembly GCF_021461395.2 of Schistocerca americana. Lineage (NCBI taxonomy): Eukaryota > Metazoa > Arthropoda > Insecta > Orthoptera > Acrididae > Schistocerca > Schistocerca americana. Next base: position 154,856,525 of record NC_060126.1, on the reverse strand, counting down.
GTTATTATCGACGTTAAGTGACGTCTTTATGCCAGCATAAGGAAAAGAAAGGAATGACTGAGCCCAAAGGAAGCAGAAACACACCGTACAAAGACGTGCACGCGTCCACAAAAGATAATGTCATGCATTTGGTGGAACAGCGACGGTTTGGTGCACTCGAACTGCTTCCCCGAGGTGTAACCATCATTGCTGACATTTATTGTCAACAAATGAGACGTCTTGCAGACGCAGTCCAAGAACAACGACCAGAAAAACTGCGTGAAGTTGTGTTACTCCGCGATAACGCCCGCATGCATTATGCTAGACTGACAAAAAACAGTACGCAGGAGTTGGATTGAGAAGTCGTTTCGTTCTCATCTTATTCACCTGATCTTGCGCCCTCAGATCTTCATCTTTTCCAGTCTGCATCGAACAGCCTTCAAGGAACTTCCTTTCCATGAAAACTCGCTTCGAAAAACGATTGACGAGTTCTTCGCGTCAAAACCATGTGATTTTTACAGCCGTGGAATCCATAAGTTGCTCCAGCGTTGGCAAGTTGTAAATAGTGAAGGAGAACATATATTTGGTTACTTAAGTCTCTGTTATGTGTATCTGTCATGTTTATTAAACTCATGGAATAACGCTGTGAAGTTATGCACCAATTTAATACAAGCTGCGACTCTTATGGTACGATAAGTAAATGTGACACTCATAACAGACAGCCTGTATGTTACATCTAATACCAACTTAAACGTGTCACAATCGTAGTTGCAGTGACAGAAGTGCATAAAATTAATCACTTACGTACACAGGTAGACGCTTGTGTCAAACAAGCCACGGTCACATTCCACATTAGCAATTTTTGTGCCCTACGGTAACTTTTAAAACGACAGGGCGTACAGGTACATCACTATACATGTTATACTTTTATTTTCAGCGAAAATTCATGGTTTTATTATCTGACGTCAGTGATTTTATATTCGCCTAATATTATGCTGTAAGCACTTTTAAGTGCGTACATGTCATTTTATCACGTCTGTTAACAGACTTGCGACGGTCTAATCCAGTAATGCTACTTGCGTATCATTCCAGTCTGGTATACTGAAACATGATGATGGTCAGTCGAGCGAAACTGGCTGTTTAAATGAAGATTGTATCAGCATCTGAAGGTGGTAGTCATAACGTTCTTCAAATATCAGCTGTGGGGCAACAACTCTTAAAAAAGTCCATTTTTGGCATTCAGAACAGCGCGAATATCAGTGAGACTTGGAGGACATAGATTCTTAATGCTGTCCAACAACATTCATTCCATTTTTTTTAATTTGAAGAGTTTCTTAAGAGATTTTCAAGGAGGCTAAGAGATGCCTAACTGTCTTTTTGTTACTCCCATTCTTCCTTACTTTTCATTTTTTTTTTTTTTAAGTCATCAATCTTCTTACTGGGATGATGCGGCCCGCCTTGAATTTCTCTCCTGTGCCACCCTTTTCCAGTCAGAGTAGCACCTGCAGCGTTCGTCCTCAATTATTTACTAGAAGTATTTCACTCTCTGTCGTCCTTTACAATTTTCACACTCTGCAGCTCCCTATAGTACCATGGAAGTTATTCGCTGCTGTCTGAACTGACGTCCTATCATCCTTTCCCTTCATCTTGTCAGTGTTTTTCATATATGCCTATTCCTTTCCTCGCCGATCCGGGGGAGAACCTCCTCATACGTAATTTTCTTCTGTAGCACCACATCTCAGATGCTTCTATTTTCTTCCGTTCCGCTTTTCCCATAGGCCATATCTCACAACCACGCAATTCTGTGCTCCAAACGTACTTTCTTAGAAATTTCTTCCTGAAATTAAGGCCTGTGTTTGATACTGCTATACTTCTCTTTGCCAGGAATGCCCTTTTCGCCAGTACTAGTCTGCTTTTCATGTCCTCCTTGCTCCGTCCGTCGTGGTTTATTTTGCTGTCTAGGTAGCAGAGTTTCTTAACTTAACATACATCCTGATTACCAATTCTATTCGCATTTCCGCAATTTTTCATTACTTTCGTCTTTCTTCGATTTACGCTCAACCCTCATTCTGTACTCATTAAACTGGTCATTCCATTCAGCAGATTCTGTCATGCTTCTTCTCTTTCACTTTCATTCCCATATTATTCGACAATGAGACCGTCAGCTGCCAAATACGAGGGGCGTTCAGAAAGTAAGCTCCGATCGGTCGCGAAATGGAAACGACTATGAAAATCCGATAAAGCTTTGCACAGATGTGTTGGGTAGTGTCTCTAGTATAACCCCAGTTAGCATCACGTCGCTCTTCTCATTTCTGAGCTCGCAGTGAGTGCGTAAAGATGTCTAGAAAATAGTGTCTGCCGCAAAGTACGAGGGCCTGGTGAGAAATTTCGCCTGAAGCTATGCAGCTAACATTACATAACTGTCGTGCTGTTTCTTCTTCAAGACAATTCTCAGCCGCATTCTGCAGGGGCAATGAAGATGCTCCTGCATCGTTTTCAAATGGAAATGTGAGATTACCCACAATACAGTCCGCAATTGTCTCCCCCTGAGTTTCATCTCTGGTCACATGAACCGCTGTCTTTGAAGACAACATTTTGACACAGACAACGAGGTGTAGGCCAGCGTGGAGAATTGGCGGAAAGCACTGGCGGCTGCCTTCTATGATGAGGCTATTGAAAAGTTGGTACAACGCTATGACAAAAGTCTAAGTCAGAACGGCGACTACGTAGAGAAGTAGCTGAAAGGTGCAGCTAATTGTTACAAGTAAAACATTTCTGATGTTCACTGTGGTTTCAATTTGGCAATCAATCGGAGCTTACTTTCTGAACAGGCCTCGTATATTACGATGAATGAAAGCTATTTATTGTGTTTTATAATTATTTTTATCTCCAGCCATGTGTATTTATTGATTCTCACTTCTTGCGACCAGTATCAAAGCACAAAGGATTCACCATCAGAAACATCTATTTTATATCAGTACAACATAACTTAGCGTTGTCTTATATGCCTGCACGGGAACTATAGCAGTTTCAGGTGTTGCTGTCCGACCTTATACACTTGCGAATGGATAAAACAACGCTTATCACGGCTTACGCCTTAAGACTTTTTGCTTTGATTTCGATCATAAATAGTCAGAATATTCGATCATAAATAGTCAAAATCAGTAAACACAGCTGGTTGCAAATAAAAGTAATACAAAAGAGAATAATTAGTTTTTATTCTTCGAAATAAAAAACCTAATTCTTTCTCTGGCGCTGCTCACACTTGTTCCATGTTATCGATATACGGGGATTGCTAAAGCTGTTAAAATCTGCAAATGAATCTTATTTATTTTTAACACAACGAATGGACGAATAATAATGTCGGAAGATGGAGTGCTTTGCTAAGGCAGGTGAGCTACTGAATGAACATGGTGATCAAAAATTATCATCCTGCCGTCATTCTCTCCACTGTGCTTGTGGAAATCACTGAAAATCACTACATGACATCCAAACTATTATCGAATCTGCACCATGCTTCATCCTTATAACAAGACAGTCTAGATTGTATACATTGTCTTTCGTTCTCCATAAATACATTTAGTTTATGCTTTAATGCATAGTCTCATATCATGTGAGTCAATGAAAGCAATAGCGACCTATTATCACCAGAAGTAGGCTTAATAAGCATAAGGGAAAAACTGTGTGTAAATGTCCTTGGAATCTAGCTGGATAATGAAACGAAACGCGGTCAACATGTGGATGGTCAAGAAGCGCATTTCAGAATCTTTTGCGCTTAGAAAGACCACTTATTGTTTGAACTAAAGAATGGGTGATGACTTAGTTTTTTGTATTTTCTTTCCCTATACTCTTACGGAATTATCTTGGATGGTGGATGTGACGCTAAAGTATGTGAGAGCAATAAGAATACTGTGATAAAAACTGAACATCTTGCAGGAACACTTTTAGGGTTTTCTCTTTTTTCAACACTCTTTTCCCAATACATTTTAAAATATTATTCCTTGATCTCTATCTGTCAGTGTCCCTAGATCCAGCAGCTTCGGGTAGCACTAATGGATGAATTTTGTCATCTATTTACCGACCAAGTAGGAGTTGACATCTTTCCCTGTGTCAGTTTTTGACATGGAGGTGCGTCCACACACGGCCACGTCCGTATCCTACCTACTGGTGGCACAGAACGTTTCCGTTATATAACACTGGGAAACAGAACATAACCTCACTTCGTTACAGGTAAATCGAAAACTAAGTTTCATAAAGGAGATATTTATGCCAGGATATTCATATTGATTTCTCCATCGCCTGTTCGTTTCTCATTCTAGCTGAAAGGAAGGGATAATTAGGACAAATAATGACCGGCCGCGGAAGCATACGTTCTTACATCAAATTAGGACAAATGTTCGAAAGCAATATTTGTGAAACAGAAAGCGTAAAGAGTACCACTACTCTTTCCTCGAAAGCGTATCTATCACTGAACGTAATATTAGGAGAGTTGGACAGAGAAAGAGGTAATGTTTCCTTTCAAATAGTACTTTCTACTCTATTATCATTGTTTTAATTAAGGCTGCAAAGCACTTTTTTTAAAAATTTAGTTTAGAAAACCGAACATAATGCACTGAAATTTATGAAAAGTGCTGATTTATGAATGATACATGCGATTAAATTGAAGTTTATATTGCACATTAGATAACATTAACACATAAATGACTAGGACTGCACAACTGTAATTTATCTCAGAGTATGAGAATTCAGTACATTGTCAAATTCCTACGTGTTCCTATCAGTCTCTAAATGTAATGACACTAAATCGACGAAGACTTGAATATGTTCTGGGTGTGGATCACTTCACGACGTTTGTATACGAAACTACGCGCCACAACGGTGGTTGCTGGATGAATGTTGCCGACCAAAACTATGTCAGACAAAATCGACTGGAGACATATAAGGCAACAGTCAGGCCAAAGGATCAGTCGTACAAATCGCTCTCGGAGAACGAAATCAAATGCCCCACATCATGTCAAGACATAGTACTGCTGAAATTCGGAATGTAGAATTTTTGTACAAGCGCGTGGTGTCCGTTTTTATTCGGTTTCCAATTCCTGTCCGGCAAACATTTTTACTCCTAGCCGCTGATACCGCATCAAGCCCCGATGCAGTTGACATCAACAGTCCTTTCCCTTTCCTTTCCTTTCTCCCCCCTCCACTTTCAATTTACAGAATATGTAGAAATTTGCCTAAAATATATCATACGCATTATTAAGCTGTAGTCCGTATATTGAAATAAATATCTTCGTTCAAATTTACGGTAACCTGAGTGAACGAGGACAAGCCCCTCCGGCATGAACTAGACACTTCACACACAGCGGCTTAGAAAGCGTCATTGGACAGTCGGTACCCTCGAAGCCTTGCATCATACGAAAATTAGTCAACACTTCATACCACCAGCCAGCTACTGTTCAGTAAATGTGCTGCATAGCCCACTGAAGACGTGCAACTATACTTGCTAGTGTCATCAATGGCCTTTTATGGTGTGCCTGTCTCCAGATTTGCAATGAATCCTATTCCCTACCTAACATGCGCTCAGATATTGTTTCCGATGGAACTGCATTCACATTCAACAGCAATTCTTGTCGGTTTTTAAACCTGCAATCAATGACAACGCTTGGCACTACCTCCGATTTAGTCGTTTATGATCTTTTGACCACTGAATACGCCATTTCATATGTCTGCGAGCGATGTAACATTCCTTGTAGACACGTTGCTAAGTCCACGTTGATTCCACAATAAATCAGTCAATCTCATGTACAGTGTACGTCAGAACACCATGGTCCATTTCCAACAATCTGTTACTTATCCACGTCTACCCATTTTACTGACCTGATCCAAAAACCTACTGACAGATACTGCCACATAGACACCACTTCACAGACTCGCGAGTGCTGTGAAGGGCACATAATCACCAAATATCAGTTCCACACCGTCTACAGTGCGTCCAAGCAACAAGCGTGATCCTTCAAATAGGTTATTAATGAACTTTTTTTTCCGGTGAGATTGTGTTGTCGTTGGCCGTCATATAGGACACGTTGAATGGGAAACATTACACTTCGCCACTCTGCATTCGAAGAACGCGTTCACTAGCTCAGTGCCACCTGAGCGCCTCTACCCACTAGACCACAGGTCACCGATCTTTTTCTCAGCGGCCCAGAAAACTGGCAAAATTATAAGCGCGGGCCACGTCTCCAAACTCGCGAGCCAGAACGAGAGCTCTCAGAAAAAAGAAAAGAAAAACTAAGTTCAGCATACCGTGCTAATCTTGGGTGAGTGGCATGTAACGCAAAAGAAGTTATCAGAGAGCGCAGCGTCAGGAAAAAAATAGTCACATCAGACCTGGAATCCACATATTCGAATCTTACAAACTAAGCAGCAACAAAAGTTAGTGACATTTGTGAAACTGACGGTTGGATTTCTAGATAGCAGGAAGGCTTCTTTTGGTACTGTTGCATCCAATCAAGATAATTTGTTTCAAATGTACATCAGTCATCTCGTTCGATGTGCTGACTTCAGATAACTCATTTTTGAAAACGTTTGCTCACAGAGGAAAGTTTCTCCATACACTGAAACTATAACAGAGGCAAATTTCTTCAAATTCGAAATCTCAACATAGATGACAGTAGAGTTCAAGTAGTTTTCCTTCTCTGTGCTTGTCTTTCGACGGCATTTTCTTGCAAATAAATGAGCTCCAGCTGTGTATCAAGGTTACAGTCATACTAACTCTGGAACAGAAGAACGTCACTCCAAATTCTGTCAAGGTCTGAAAATCTTTCCAAAAAGCCAAGAATACTTTTTTTCGAAAATAAAAGTTGACGTCTTTGAAACAATGAAGTGAGAAAAGTTTTGCCGGCCGGGGTGGCCGAACGGTTCTGGGCGCTACAGTCTGGAACCGCGCGACAACTACGGTCGCAGGTTCGAATCCTGCCTCGGGCATGGATGTGTGTGATGTCCTTAAGTTAGTTAGGTTTAAGTAGTTCTAAGTTCTAGGATGCTGATGACCACTGCAGTTAAGTCCCATAGTGCTCAGAGCCATTTGAACCATTTGAGAAAAGTTTTCTCGTTCCACTTGCGCTTCAAACAATGACACCTTTCTTCGAAATGGTCTGACGATTTTATAGAGATCAAGGACGAGATTATCCTTTCACCGACATTTCAAATTCATTCATGTGGGATGTGGCGTCGGCTAAAAGTGTCAACTTGGACATCCAAGGCAGGACCTGGCAACTGTGGATGGGCCCTATCTTTTTCAGTAAGATAAACATTTCGTTTAGCAAATTGTAAAACGAAGTACGACTTTACCGCAACTGTTGTATAATTAGCAGATTCACAAAGTTCAGAATCAGTTTCTTCAGTAGGATCCTGGAACTGACGGTGGTTCAGTGCATGTCCCGGAAGATCATACGGGATAATACGGAAGAAGTGCACGAGTATTGTGTCTCTAACGGTCATTTGACATTCAGTGGGCAATATGACATGAGGACACGCCCGTAGATCCTCGTGTACAATGATATTCGGGTCCATACGTCAGGACACGGTCGAAATTCGGAGATGTAACTCCTGACTTGCTGCAGTAGGTACGAACGTTCTCGTGACGGATGGCCATTTTGTTGCTAGAAAAATTCCGAAGAGAATCTGAGTACTTCACTATAAACGGATTCTGCTACACAAGGCTCCGATGTCAGGTTTAAGGACTACACGTAATCCTAGCAACACTGACAGTAGGGCAGATACGTTTCGTGTCCCATACGTTTTACCAGGCAAATTCAAGTACCGTTGATGGGCTGGATAAATTGACATCGCGGGCCGGATCCGGCGAGCGGACCGTAGTTTGGAGTCCCTTCCTTTAGACAATGGAAGCTCACGCATTGGCCTTGGGTGACAGCGTCGAACTGTCGACGCAGAATGTACGCCTCTCGCAGAGCTCCAGTCACTGTGTAGGACTCTGTGTTGGACACTCTCTAACCACTTATTCCATATGCTTTTCATTCTCTTAGACGGAATGCCACGGAATGAGAGACTCATTTCTCAGACAATTATTTTGTCACTTACCGATACTGCGTCAACGAGGCATACTGGAACTCTCTTTCAGGTTTTTATATTTGCATTTACATCTACATGCACTACTGGCCATTAAAATTGCTACATGATGAGGGAATGCAGATGATAAACGGGTATTCATTGGACAAATATATTATATTAGAACTGACATGTGATTACATTTTCACGCAGTTTGGGTGCATAGAGTCTGTTAAATCAGTACCCAGAACAATCACCTCTCGTCGTAATAACGGCCTTGATACGCCTGGCCATTGAGTCAAACTCAGCTTGGATGGCGTGTACAGGTACAGCTGCCATTGCAGCTTCAAAACGATACCACAGTTCATCAAGAGTAGTGACTGGCGAATTGTGACGAGCTAATTGCTCGTCCACCATTGACTAGATGTTTTCAATTGGTGAGAGATCTGGAGAATGTGCTGGCCAGGGCAGTAGTGGAACATTTTCTGTATCCAGAAAGGCCCGTACAGCAACTGCAACATGCGGTCGTGCATTATCCTGCTGAAATGTAGGGTTTCGCAGGGATCGAATGAAGGGTAGAGCCACGGGTCGTAACACATCTGAAATGTAGCGTCCACTGTTCAAAGTGCCGTCAATGCGAACAAGAGGTGACCGAGACGTGTAACCAATGGCACCCCATACCATCATTCCGGGTGATACGCCAATATGGCGATGACGAATACACGCTTCCAATGTGCGTTCACCGCCATGTTGCCAAACACGGATGCAACCTTCATGATGCTTTAAACAGAACCTGGATTCATCCGAAAAAATGACGTTTTGCCATTTGTGCACCCAGGTTCGTCGTTGAGTATTCCATCGCAGGCGCTCCTGTCTGTGTTGCAGCCTCACGGGTAACCGCAACCATGGTCTCCGAGTTGATAGTCCGTACTGCTGCAAACGTCGTCGAACTGTTCGTGCAGATGGTTGTTGTCTTGCAAACGTTCCCATCTGTTGACTCAGGGATCGAGACGTGGCTGCACGATCCATTACAGCCATGCGGATAAGTTGCCTGTCATCTCGACAGCCAGTGATACGAGGCCGTTGGGATCCAGCACAGTGTTCCGTTTTACCCTCCTGAACCCACCGATTCCATATTCTGCTAACAGTCATTGGATCTCGACCAACGCTAGCAGTAATGTCGCGATACGATAAACCGCAATCGCAATAGGCTACAATCCAACCTTTATCGAAGTTGGAAACGTGATAGTACGAATTTCTCCTCCTTACACGAGGCATCACAACAACGTTTCACCAGGCAACGTCGGTCAACTGCTGCTTGTGGATGAGAAATCGGTTGGAAACTTTCCTCGTGTCAGCACGTTGTAGGTGTCGCCACCTGTGAAAAGCTATTCATATGAATATCACAGCATCTTCTTCCTGTCTGTTAAATTTCGCGTCTGTAGCACGTCATCTTCGCGGTGTAGCAATTTTAATGGCTAGTAGTGTATATAATCCACGAACAGCCTTACGGTGTGTGGCAGGAGGTGCATTGCGTACCGCAGCCAGTTTCCTCCTTTGCCGTTATAGTCGAGAGTGATGCGCGGCAATAACGGTTGTTGGTAAGCCTCCGTGTGAGATCAAATCTTTCTAATTTTACCTTCATGGCTTTTTCTCGAGGTGTTCATAGGAGTAAGCAATATGTTGGTGAACTCCTTTAAGAAACAACTCTGCCAGAATTTTAATAGTAAACCACATTGTGATTCACAGCGTCTATTGTAGCGTATGCTGGTGGACCCGAATTTATTATTCCTATGACAGTTTCGCGCTTGCTGAATGAACCCACGACGAAATGTACTGCTCTTCTTGGAACCTTCTATGTTTTATCTATTGGCCCTGTACCCTAAAGGTCGCAAACTGACTGAGGTATCTCTCGAGCGACGGTTTCTAAGCTGCCTCCTTCACGAGAGGAGAACAGGTCCTGAGGATTCTTTCAACAAGTCTCAGGCTGGTACCAGTCTTTCCTACGGTTAATTTTATTTGATCGCTCCAGTTTAAATAGCTTCTACGCTTAGTCCCAAATATTTAATGCATGTTATTGCTTCCAGTTGCTGTCCAGTTGTTTCCCCGTAATTATGCGCAATACGTAACATTTTTGTTCATATTGAGTGTCAATTGCCAATCCCGGCACCAACTTTCGATCCACTACAAACCTTCATTTTGTCAAAGATTTCAACTGTTCCGACATCCCTATGCAATTTACAACAACCTCATCTGTAAAGAACCTCACAGAACTTCTGACGTTACCTACTAGGTCATTTATACACTCCTGGAAATTGAAATAAGAACACCGTGAATTCATTGTCCCAGGAAGGGGAAACTTTATTGACACATTCCTGGGGTCAGATACATCACATGATCACACTGACAGAACCACAGGCACATAGACACAGGCAACAGAGTATGCACAATGTCGGCACTAGTACAGTGTATATCCACCTTTCGCAGCAATGCAGGCTGCTATTCTCCCATGGAGACGATCGTAGAGATGCTGGATGTAGTCCTGTGGAACGGCTTGCCATGCCATTTCCACCTGGCGCCTCAGTTGGACCAGCGTTCGTGCTGGACGTGCAGACCGCGTGAGACGACGCTTCATCCAGTCCCAAACATGCTCAATGGGGGACAGATCCGGAGATCTTGCTGGCCAGGGTAATTGACTTACACCTTCTAGAGCACGTTGGGTGGCACGGGATACATGCGGACGTGCATTGTCCTGTTGGAACAGCAAGTTCCCTTGCCGGTCTAGGAATGGTAGAACGATGGGTTCGATGACGGTTTGGATGTACCGTGCACTATTCAGTGTCCCCTCGACGATCACCAGTGGTGTACGGCCAGTGTAGGAGATCGCTCCCCCCACCATGATGCCGGGTGTTGGCCCTGTGTGCCTCGGTCGTGTGCAGTCCTGATTGTGGCGCTCACCTGCACGGCGCCAAACACGCATACGACCATCATTGGCACCAAGGCAGAAGCGACTCTCATCGCTGAAGACGACACGTCTCCATTCGTCCCTCCATTCACGCCTGTCGCGACACAACTGGAGGCGGGCTGCACGATGTTGGCGCGTGAGCGGAAGACGGCCTAACGGTGTGCGGGACCGTAGCCCAGCTTCATGTAGACGGTTGCGAATGGTCCTCGCCGATACCCCAGGAGCAACAGTGTCCCTAATTTGCTGGGAAGTGGCGGTGCGGTCCCCTACGGCACTGCGTAGGATCCTACGGTCTTGGCGTGCATCCGTGCGTCGCTGCGGTCCGGTCCCAGGTCGACGGGCACGTGCACCTTCCGCCGACCACTGGCGACAACATCGATGTACTGTGGAGACCTCACGCCCCACGTGTTGAGCAATTCGGCGGTACGTCCACCCGGCCTCCCGCATGCCCACTATACGCCCTCGCTCAATGTCCGTCAACTGCACATACGGTTCACGTCCACGCTGTCGCGGCATGCTATCAGTGTTAAAGACTGCGATGGAGCTCCGTATGCCACGGCAAACTGGCTGACACTGACGGCGGCGGTGCACAAATGCTGCGCAGCTAGCGCCATTCGACGGCCAACACCGCGGTTCCTGGTGTGTCCGCTGTGCCGTGCGTGTGATCATTGCTTGTACAGCCCTCTCGCAGTGTCCGGAGCAAGTATGGTGGATCTCACACCGGTGTCAATGTGTTCTTTTTTCCATTTCCAGGAGTGTATATTCGTTGATCAGTAAGGACATATATCACTCTTAGGCACACGCTCGAATTTATTTTTACGTACGAAGATTTCTTTCCATTAAGAATGACAGGCTGTGTTCTGTTTGCTAGGGACTGTTAAAAACCACACCACGTACACTCCAGTTTCGTTCACTACGTGGCAGTGACTAACTTGTGGAAGAAGAAAGCGAGCTTTACTTCACAAGATCGCTAAGCGCAGAATCCGTGTCGATACCTACAAAGTAGATTTTCAGTCTCCAGCGTAACACATTCCAGATTTCTGCAAGAAACTGACGACAGCGGTAGGTGCATCTACATATACCCGACTACTGGCACTTACGTGCCTGGTAGATGGTGCGTCATACCACCTTCAGATTGTTTCTCCTCCGTTCCATACTCGAAAGGAGTGCGGGGCGAACACTTAAATCTTTCTTATGAACTCTCACTCCTTTATTTTATTAAGGTGATCAGGTTTCACACGTAGATGGACGTCAACAAAATATCTATGCATTTGGAAGACAAAGTTCGCGATTGAAATTTCGTTAAAAGCTCTCGCCGCAACGGAAAACGTTTTTGTTTTTGTGGTTGCCACCACAATTCGCTTATCATATTCATGACACTCTTTATCCTATCTGACAATAATAGACACAGAGATTCCCTTATTTGCACTTTTTCGATGTCCTCCATCAATCCTATTTGGTAAGAATCCCATTCTGCGCAGCAATTCTGTAGGAGCGGACGGGCAGGCGTAGTATACACAGTCTCTTTAGTAGGCCTGTTTCATCTTTTAAGTCCACAGCCAATACAACGCAGTCCATAGTTCGCCTTCCGAACAACAATATGTTCACCCCGTCGGAGGTTCGAGTCCTCCCTCGGGCATGGGTATGTGTGTTCAAATGGTTCAAATGGCTCTGAGCACTATGGGACTTAACATCTGTGGTCATCAGTCCCCTAGAACTTAGAACTACTTAAACCTACCTAACCTAAGGACATCACACACATCCATACCCGAGGCAGGATTCGAACCTGCGACCATAGCAGTCGCGCGGTTGGTATGTGTGTTGTCAGTAGTGTAAGTTAGCAAAGTTAGATTAAGTAGTGTTTAGGCTTAGGGACCGATGACCTCTGCTGCCTGGTCCCGTAAGACCTCTCCACAAATTTCCAATTTTCCAACAATATGTACGTGATGGTTCCAGCTTAAGTTATTCACAGTTGCAATCCCAAAGTCTTCGGTGATCATCGGAGCTCAACTCGAAGCGGGACCCATCAATGTAGACATTTCTACTGCAGTCAATCAGATTCCAGGTCGAAGACGTGTGTCGAGATGCCCTGGACAGTGGTTGAATATCAGTCTGATTGTTGGCCGCCAGCCGCCTACGGGGGCCGAGCGGTTCTAGGCGCTTCAGTCCGGAACCGCGCGACTGCTACGGTCACAGGTTCGAATCCTGCCTCGAGCATGGATGTGTGTGATGTCCTTAGGTTAGTTAGGTTTAAGTAGTTCTAAGTTGGACTGATGACCTCTGATGTTAAGTCCCATAGTTCTCAGAGCCATTTGAACCATTTTGTTGGCCGCCTTACGGCCCTTCAACCAAGACTGATGATCTGGAGTGCCATTTTTTATCATTGTAGGACCCCATCGGTTGTTATCGGTGGCACCCACAGCACAGAGGTACGATGACGATATTCTGCGACACATTTTACTACCCTTCATGGCAAACCATCCTGTTATTTCATTTCGGCAAAATAATTTCAACCCGCACACGGCAACAGTTTCTACTGTTTGCCTGCGTGCATGCCAAACTCCACATTGTCCAGCAAGTTCGTCGAATCTCTCCCCAACTGAGAACGTTTGGAGCGTTCTGGGCGTGGCCCTCCAACTATCTCGTGATTTCGACAATCTAAATCGTCAGTTGGATAGAATTTTGCACGATATCCCCCAGGAAGATATCCAACAACACTGTCAAGCAATGCCAAGATGAATAACTTTTTGCATAAGGGCCAAAGGTTTCCTCAATTTGTGCTCTTTCTCTCGAAAAAATTAACAAACTTTTCTGAAATTGTAATCATTTGTTCATTTGTTTTTCCGTACTATTCATCACATCTACCCCGATTTCTGTTCCATTCGCATAATTCCTTCGTGGTGCGTCATTCTTTTACTGTTTTTTATTTTTATTTTTTTGAAAAAGCAGTATATTTACTTGAATTCACAGACTTAAGATTTGTGTGATTTTTCGTGTAACCGAAATTTATGGATTCTTTTAGCGCTATGTCGATAGTGCCAAACATTTCATTATTTAAAGTCAATTATCACTTTTAGAACCATGCATATATTGTATTCAAATAATTTTGCAATTGGTTTTGATCATGATCATAACATTATTTAGTAGACGGTAAATGACAGGATCGAATTTCCGGAAGATTTACTTACTTTTTTGCTGAAGGAGTTTCGGAAAACCGTGTTTAGGAACTGCCTTGAATGGCACTGTGATCCGTAACACCATTGTTGCGCTTTACATACAACCAGAATTCTTTGGTTTTGCAGCGAAATTCCGAGACAGTATTTCGTTGTGAAAACTATTAAAAGCATCCCGCATCATATACCGCTCTAAATTTTGGACTTGTGTAAAACATCGCCAATCTTGGAGACTTTGTTTCCTTTTAAATTTGGCATACCTTTTCCGTTGCTTCTGCAACAGTGCTCTGACCCGTTTTGTGTACCATGGAGGAACGCTTCCGTCTCTCGTTAATTTATTTGTTATAAATATCTCAATAGCTGTCGACACTACTGCTTTCAATTTATACCACATCTGGTCTAAGTTTACATACTTAGTTTGTGCTTTTGTTCAACGCTCGATCTTGTAAACGGATTGATAAGCGTGTCTTACCGATCACTTGTAACGCTAATATTTCTCCAGCAGCCTATCGTTGCCTGCTGCCAGTAGACGAGCTGTTTGTTATACGCTATTTGTGTAGAATCGTTTACGTATCCCAGCAGGTCAAGTTATCTTTCCTTTACTAAGAGTTTTCTGTCTGACAGTTCTTCGCTGAGTGCGCATAGTGTATCTTTCACGGAACACAAGAGACATCAGAGTACATGATATTGCTTAGACTCATTCACTGTAAAGTTCAAATCAGTCTTCTGGTTGATAACGGCTTTAGGTTAAATCCGTTAACACGACATTCGTCAGATCATTGTTGCATGGTGGAATGAAACAGTGAGTATCGAACCAAGTAGTAGTAAAGAAGGTGTATTCGTATTCAAGAGGACCAGTGTTCAAATTTACATCAACCCGTCCTGATTAAGTGTTCCTGTGAATTCACTGCATCACTTAACGTGAATCGTAGTCGAATCCTTGAGGACGCTTCCAGTTTCATTCCTCGTTCTTCCAATGCTCACAGACTAAGGACTTCGAGGACGATATCGGAGTGAATATGATGCATTCCGAATTCTTATTTAAAACTACAAACGAGTTTAGAAACCCACCAAACACATGAAGCAGAAAGTATTTCATCCAGACTTACTAACTGTGTGGTTTTGATACCTCCAGTTGACTGCATATGGGATTATACATAAGCTAAAACTGAATTATCCTGGTAGGGTTAAATTTTCTGGCACATAAGTGGGGGGGGGGGGGGGGGGGAATAGGAAGTTAAGTTACGGCTAGTCAAACCTGGGATTCGGGATTCAAGATTAGAAGCTACTGACGAGTGACGTGCTTTCGGGTGTTCATCCGAGTTTCTGATTTCATTTTAGCGCAATATTTCTACTTTCAACCCAGCGGTCTTCTTCAGATGCTACCAGTACTGAGGTGAACAACTTGCGCGACACCACCAAATCTTCACAGTCTGGTTGGAGTCAGGTAGCAGGTATGAATACGAACAAAGCTATCAGCATCTGTATATGATGACTAGATCTCTCTTTACAACATTGTGCTCAAAATGGAATCAAGGACTCGCCTGGACACCTAAAACTACTACACTACTCAACTACACGAATAAAACCTTACAGGTCACATTAATTCGCTCTGTGGGTAGGAGGTGTTACAGGATATTCACAAGTTGGATAAGCTCTGCCAGAAAACAAAGTGTTGAGACGAAAATAGCGTTGCGGCACCGATAATTCACAAATCGTTGGCATGGTCAGAAACACCGTACATATATGTAAGAAAATATGGAATATGAAAGATGCATGGTCTAAATACTAAAGATTACTACTTGTCTCACAACATAAGTAAGAAGATAGTGCGTAAAAATTATACAATCGACGTCTACTGGAATCAGTCACTACTGATTCGTATCTAGGGATATCCCTATCAATGAGATCTCTATCTACTTCTTTCTCCATGTATTCGGCATTTGTCTGTTGGTTGAAACTGTTGATCTATCCACCTTTTCCTGGGTCTTTCTAAAGCTGTTCTGCCCACAATTAATCATTAATTTTGGTATTATGCCGCCTCCCATTATTACGAAATGGTCCTTCCGGTTGTTCCAGTATTCCTTAATCTGCTCATTTAAGCTTTCCATTCCCATACTTTATCTGATGTTAGCATTTCTACTCCTGTCTGTTGGAGTCTGAACGCCCCATCTCACCAATGTTAAATTTCCTACCTTAATGTACTTTTTTTTCTTTGGAAATGTTAGACCCAGAACATTAAGATTTTGACAGTTGTTTTCAGCACGTTTTCTTAGCTCACTGAACTACACACATCAAACAAAGTTTTGCATCACCACGTTTCTGAGAGTTCCGGAACCTGTACAGAAAATTGGAATAGAGATCAACATAAACATCATTTCCGCCCATTTTATTGCTCTGCTCTATGAAAACCACACATTGCATGTTGTACCACCATACAGCGAGACCTTCAGAGGTGGTGGTCCAGACTGCTGTACACGCCGGTACCTCCAATACCCAGTAGCACGTCCTCTTGCATTGGTTGCATGCCTATATTCGTGGTGGCCTACTATCCACAAGTTCATCATGGCACTGTTGGTCGAGATTGTCCCACTCCTCAACGGCGATTCGGCGTAGATCCCTCAGAGTGGTTGGTGGATCACGTCGTTCATAAACAGCCCTTTTCAATCTTTCCCAGGCATGTGCGATAGGGTTCATGTCTGAAGAACATGCTGGCCACTCTAGTCGAGCGATGTCGTTATCCTGAAGGAAGTCATTCACAAGATGTGCACAATGGGGACTCGAATTGTCGTCCATGAAGACGAATGCCTCGCCTATACATGCTGCCGATATGATTGCACCATCGGTCGGATGAAGGCATTCACCTACTGTACAGCCGTTACGGCGCCTTCCATGACCACCACCGGCTATGTTGGCCCCCACATAATGCCTGTTAAATATTCATAAACAGGTAGCTTCCATGGCACTAATAAATAGAATGTCAATTAATTTAGTACTGTTATCATTCGTAATATTCCTGAGCTAATGTACTAAGAAACACTGTTTAGAATATCAAGGACAGTTTCAATTACCCTAAAATATAGTTCTTAACTTTTTAAAATATTTTACCAAAATTTCCTCTTGTGTTAAAAAAGTCCATCATGTTGCACGAAACTGCAATAATGTTTACTACACGTTGCGGCTCTGTTAAAAGTTTTTCGGAACATGTTCTTTTTTTTTTTTTTTGTCTTTGGTACGGAACTCTGATAGCTATTCTACTATGCTGCTAGGCCTCACATTGATCATTATCCTTGAGACCCGTTAACTTGACAGATATTCATGATAACGTCTAACTCTGCCGCATGATCCTATGAATCCTTATGTTTTTCATTACGCGTCAGTCTCCAGCATCAGTTTAGCTCGCTCATATCTCTATCTTTTACTAAAAGAATAATGCATTTAAGTCGGCTTGAGTTGTGCAGCTTCTTCTTTCGTAATTTAGTTCCACCGTTTTAACGTTTATCACAGACAAGACAGCAGTTGCCGTTCCAAGTCAATCTTAACAATTTATTCCAATTTTATCGGAACGAAGTTTATGTTTGTAGATTACTGTTCCACAGTAATGAAATGCAACCCAAATCTCCTACATACTCGTAACAAGGTTATATACTAGATCATACAAATAAATTGTTACTATTTCTACAACATTTTGTGAAATCTCACGCTTCGTTAATTAGTTACTTTCTACAGTTGAAGCATTGCCCTCCGCATATTGAAATTTCATCTTATGATTCTTTTAGGCACACTATTACAAACGACATTTTCCTGGAATTTCTCAAAAAAAAAGATGGTTCAAATAGTTCTGAGCACTATGGGACTTAACTGCTGAGGTCATCAGTCCCCTAGAACTTAAAACTACTTAAACCTGACTTACCTAAGGACGTCACACACATCCATGTCCGAGGCAGGATTCCAACCTGCGACCGTAGCGGTCGCGCGCTTCCAGACTGTAGCACTTAGAATCGCTCGGCCACCCCGGCCGGTTTCTCAAAATATGTCTTGGTCCAAAATGTTTTCTTAGATATAATCAATAACATCATTTAATTTGTTTTTCTGGATGCTGCAAATTCCAGTGTGCAAATTCATCGCCCGTTCACTAGAACAATACTCTTTTGTGGGTCAAAAATATTTCTTTAGTTTACAGTATTTTTCTTTTCTAGATTTTGTTTGGCATACTGAATTCTTTGAGCTCCACGTTGGAAGCTCCTGATACGCACATTTTATTACAGCCAGGCATGGATTATCTGTAGCTCTGTGCAAATGATGATCGAACTGGTGACTCAAAAGATCGCTCTTTAGTGATCGTTCTGACATGAATGTGTAATAATATCAACAGAACATCAACAGTTATTTCAGATTTTTTTCTGTTGTCAGACTCTTATACCAGCTTCCAGCATATCTTGATGAGACATAACTCAGATTTCATTCATTATAAATTTTAAAATCTATATCTAGATACTAACAAATCCAGACTAAGGCGATCTTCATTTCTACAATTACTTGACCTTACTTCGTAAAACCTCACAGTTTCTCTTTACACGACAGTATTGTTCAGAGCTCGTCTGCACATATTGTAGATTCTCTAGCAGTCTTTGTCAATAATGTAGCCATTGTACTTTGAAACTCGGATACCGAAATAGTAATTCTCAATGGCAAGACTTTTAGCTGAAACATACTACTCCCTATAGTAGTTTTACTGTATTAAACCCTTTCTCTTCTGATGTGCTACTTCGTTAAAAGCTCTCAAAGAGATTCTGCAAAGAACAATTTTATAGCTAATCCGACTTTTGAGAAAAATCGTGGTTGTCGACCATCAGTAACTTCCTCGGCTCTGTTTTGTTGTGTTTTTGCAGTCAGTTTACTTCAAATACTTCAAGCTTTTCCTCTGTTGTTCGATCTCCACTCAGCATATCACCAGTTATTTTACATTTTATTGATAATTTATGTCCTTCCAATTGAATTTCATTGAGTCTCACAAAACGGTACTATTCTACTTCAGTTTTATGGTACTAAACGTTTTCAAATCAAACTCTCATCAGGAGATGTGATTATAAGGTAACTTCCTCATTCTGCGTCTCTGCCACCCAACATAGCTCGATGAATTTTAGACTAGACATCGAGAGAACTACTACAAAATAGCACAGAAGCAACTGAAAGAAGTACTCAATGGGACACATAGAAACGAGACTGTGGATATTAAAAAAGTCGGGCCATTGGCCTCAGTAGGGTGTGTGAATACTACTCATGTTAGTGCATGCTCTGCAACGTGCTCCTACGCTAGCTAAAATGTTGGTAACGAGTCCATGTGATAGAGGTATCCAGTCCTCCACCAGCTGGTTAATGGTTGATTTGTAGGGAGGGGACCAAAAAGCGCGTCGGATTAGGGAAGGATGGGCAAGGAAGTTGGCCCTGCCCTTTCAAAGGAACCAACCTGGCATTTTCCTGAAGGGATTTAGGGAAATAACAGACAACCTAAATCAGGATGACGGGACGGGGGTTTCGTCCTCCCGAATGCGAGCCCAGTGTTCCAGTGTTCTAACCACTGCGCCACCTCGCTAGGAATAGAGCATGGAGCACCCTACAACAATTTAACTTCTTCCTGACCTAGTGGCCAGTGTGGGAGCAAGTATCAAAGCATGCACTGTCGTCCATTGTATTCACACACTCTACTGAGCCCCATGTCCCGTCTTTTGTAATAGCCAGGGGACCACCATAAATCAGCGTGACATCAGTGTAATTGTTGTCTTGGAACAAAAGTGTCGCGCAATTCTCATTGAGTATTTATTTCAGTTACCTTTTTCTATTATACTATAGCAGTTCTTTTGCGTATGTTCCCCGAATCATTGAGCTATGTTACTTGACACTGACACATCACGTGAAAGTTACTTTCGTCCTTCTGCACAACTAAAATTGTGTGTCAAGCTAGTTTCGTGGCTCGAATCTGTGGCGAGGCAGACTGACTTTGAGCGGAGGGAAGCTTGTTTGCGTACAAATGTTTTCTGGGCCGAGGCCCTTTCTTACTGCAGAACTCACTCAAGTCTTCCTGAATTGGCTAATTTGCGGTGCTGCTTCATGGCCGAGAAATTAAGCCTCCTTGTTGCTTGTTTGCCCCGTGTGAATTTGGCTCCGAGAAACCCACTTCTTGTCTGAATGTGTAGATCGAACTACTGCAAGTCAGCGTGACTGTTCTATCCGCCTAAGAGCCTCACTGCCCGCCTTTTCCGTTCGCAGTACGTTTGTAAATCGTAGAGGAACCTAGTTGAGTTGCAAGTCTCTGGCTGCTTAGGTTTCTTAGCCCAGGCTCGCGAGTACTTCTGGAATTATTTTTCTAGTCTACCATATTGTTTTGTGGTATCCACAGCGTGCGTGTACTGTTCACATTTGCATTAGTCATCCCGCTGAGTAGTGTAAATGCACCAGTATTGAGCGTGCAGTGTTGGCCCGGACTTTATGTGCCTTTTAGTCTGTTGCAACGTCACGGACAGTGTGACACGCCGCCTTGTGGGACTTTTGGACCGTAGTGACTCTCAGCTGTGCTTCTCAACGCCACACCAGCTTGCACCATCCTCGCCAAGGATGTCGCCGCTCGCTAAGTTATGTACGGTAATTGCAGTCTATTAAGTGCTTCATGTAACTGC
This sequence comes from Schistocerca americana, assembly GCF_021461395.2. NCBI lineage: Eukaryota > Metazoa > Arthropoda > Insecta > Orthoptera > Acrididae > Schistocerca > Schistocerca americana. The sequence goes on along the minus strand of NC_060126.1, from coordinate 154,835,667 downwards.
TGTTTTCCTCATTCTAAAGGTCTAAGTGGTCAGGAGAAGTCGCCGCTTGCTAAGTTATGTACACTACTGGCCATTAAAATTGCTACACCAAAAAGAAACTCAGATGATAAACGGGTATTCATTGGACAAATATATTCTAGAACTGACATGTGATTACATTTTCACGCAGTTTGGGTGCATAGATCCTGAGAAATCAGTACCAAGAACAACCACCTCTGGCCGTAACAACGGCCTTGATACGACTGGGCATTGAGTCAAACAGAGCTTGTGTGGCGTGTACAGGTACAGCTGCCCATGCAGCTTAAAAACGATACCACAGTTCATCAAGAGTAGTGACTGGCGTATTGTGACGAGCCAGTTGCTCGTCCACCATTCACCACACGTTTTCAATAGGTGAAAGATCTTGAGAATGTGCTGGCCAGGGCAGCAGTCGAACATTTTTTGTATCCAGAAAGGCCTGTACAGGACCTGCAACATGCGGTCGTGCATTATTCTGCTGAAATGTAGGGTTTCGCAGGGATCGAATGAAGGGTAGAGCCACGGGTCGTAACACATCTGAAATGTAACGTCCACTGTTCAAACTGCCGTCAATGTGAACAAGAGGTGACCGAGACGTGTAACCAATGGCACCCCATACCATCACGCCGGGTGATACGCCAATATGGCGATGACGAATACACGCTTCCAATGTGCATTCACCGCGATGTCGCCAAACACGGATGTGACCATCATGATGCTGTAAACAGTACCTGGATTCATCCAAATAAATGACGTTTTGCCATTCGTGCACCCAGGTCTGTCGTCGAGTACACCATCGCAGGCGCTCCTGTCTGTGATGCAGCGTCAAGGGTAACCGCAGCTATGGCCTCCGAGCTGATAGTCCATGCTGCTGCAAACGTCGTCGAACTGTTCGTGCAGATGGTTGTCGTCTTGCAAATGTCCCCATCTGTCGACTCAGGGATCGAGACGTGGCTGCACGACCCGTTACAGCCATGCGGATAAGATGCCTGTCATCTCGACTGCTAGTGATACGAGGCCGTTGGGATTCAGCACGGCGTTCCGTATTAACCTCCTGAACACACCGATTCCATATTCTGTTAACAGTCATTGGATCTCGACCAACGCGAGCAGCAATGTCGCGATACGATAAACCGCAATCGCCATAGGCTACAATCCGACCTTTATCAAAGTCGGTAACGTGACGGTACGCATTTCTCCTCCTTACACGAGGCATCACAACAACGTTTCACCAGGCAACACCGGGTCAACTGTTGTTTGTGTATGAGAAATCGGTTGGAAACTTTCCTCATGTCAGTACGTTGTAGGTGTCGCCACCGGCGCCAACCTTGTCTGAATGCTCTGAAAAGCTAATAATCACAGCATCTTCTTCCTGTTGGTTAAATTTCACGTCTGTAGCATATCTTCGTGGTGCAGCAATTTTAATGGCCAGTAGTGTAGTTGTAATCTAGTAAATCTTTCGTGTAACTACTGCTTTACTTATTCTAAGGGCCTAAGCGGCCATTTATTCTAAGCCAGTTTGAAACCCTTTGTTTTAATAGCGTAATATTTTTTTAAAACTTGGCTGAGTTTTTTTAATTAGTATAGGAATCTGCTCCTGTTGTATAGTGCTCTTTTGGTTTAGTAGTTTTTTTTGTTTATTTTTTTTTTACGCGACACCCCCGTTCTCCTTTCTCTTAAAGTCGAGGGCTGTAGTGGCACTGGCTTTGGGCACCTCGCACTTAGTTTGACCCCAATTGACTGTATTTCGTATGTGCGGTGGCTAGATGCAAATAGATCCTTTTTAGTTATTCCTTGACTTATCAGCTCTTCACCCTGTTGAGTTCTGTTTGTTGTGTTTGCTGTTACCGGACAAATCTTAGTCGTTCTGCGATTTATTCTCAATCCTTATTCTGTACTCAATAGACTGTTCATTCCATTCAACAGATCCTGTAATTCTTCGCCACTTGCAATGATAATGGCAATGTTATCAGCGAATTTTGTCACAGATATTCTTTCACCCTGAAATTTTAACCCTCTCTTTAATCTTTCATTCTTTTCTGTCATTGCTTCATAGATGTATAGATTGAACAGTAGAGGAGAACGACTACATCTCTGTCGTTTATCATTTTTAATCTTCGCTCTTGGCGTACCAGACTTATTGTTCCCTCTAGGTTCTTTGCCTGTAGCTTACCCCTATTTTTCTGAGAATTTCGAACATCTTGCATCTACTGACATTGTCGAAAGCTTTTTCCAGGTCGACAAATCCTGTGAGCGTGTTTTACTTTTTCTTCGATCTTGCTTCCATTATACGAATATACCGCAACATCATAACTGCCTCTTGGTGCCTTTACCTTTCATAAAGTCAAAATGATCGTCATCTAACCGATCCTCAATTGTCTTTTCCTTTCTTCTTTATATTATTCTTATCAGCAAGCTGGATACAAGAGCTGTGCGATACCTCTCGCCATTGTGGGCTCGTGCTATCCTGGGATTCATATGGCCATCTATAATTTTACCGAAAGCAGATATTATGTACATATGGAAGTGTAATATGGATATAAAATGAGTCGTTCCACGTTGTAGTTGTTGTGGTCTTCAGTCCAGAGACTGGTTTGATGCAGCTCTCCATGCTACTCTATCCTGTGCAAGCTTCTTCATCTCCCGGTACCTACTACAACCTACATCCTTCTGAATCTGCTCAGAGTATTCATCTCTTGGTCTCCCTCTACGATTTTTGCGCTCCATGCTGCCCTCCAATACTAAATGTGTGATCCCTTGATGCCTCAGAACATGTTTTACAAAGCGATGCCTTCTTCTAGTCAAGTTGTGCCATAAATTTCTCTTCTCCCCAATTCTATTCAATACCTCCTCATTAGCTACGTGATCTACCCATCTAATCTTAAGCATTCTTCTGTAGTACCACATTTCGAAAGCTTCTATTCCCTTCTTGTCTAAACTATTTATCGTCCACGTTTCACACCCATACATGACTACACTCCATACAAATACTTTCAGAAACGACTTCCTCACACTTAAATCTATACTCGAACAAATTTCTCTTCTTTAGAAATGCTTTCTTTGCCGTTGCCTGTCTACATTTTATATCCTCTCTACTTCGACCATCATCAGTTATTTTGCTCCTCAAATAGCAAAACTCATTTACTACTTCAAGCGAATCATTTCCTAATCTAATTCCCGCAGCACCACCCGAGTTATTTTGACTACATTCCATTATCCTCATTTTGCTTTTGTTAATGTTCATCTTATATCCTAGTTCAAGACACTGTCCATTCCGTTCAACTGCTCTTCCAAGTCCTTTGCTGTCTCTGACAGAATTACAATGTCACTGGCGAACCTCAAAGTTTGTATTTCTTGTCCATGGATTTTGATGCCTACTTGGAATTTTTCTTTTGTTTCCTTTACAGCTTGCTCAATATACAGATTGAATTACATAGGGGATAGGCTACAACCCTGTCTCACTCCTTTCCCAACCACTGCTTCCCTTTCATGCCCCTCGACACTTATAACTGCCATCTGGTTTCTGTACAGATTGTAAATAGCCTTTCGCTCCCTGTATTTGACCCCAGCCACCTTCATAATTTGAAAGAAAAAAACCCAGTCAACATTGTGAAAAGGTTTCCACATGACTACGATTAATCGTGCAAGTAATCCGGGGAATATGAAATTAATAATCTTTCGATGTGAGAAGCGCTTAAGGAAGATGAGGTGCCGACCTGTTCGGCGTTCTTCTCGTGCCCGGCGTGGTCGTATGCGGAGTCCTCGTAGCCCTCCTCGGAGTAGATCTCGCTGAGCTTCTTGGACTTCAGCACCTCCCGCAGGCGCGGCGCCGCCGCCACCTCCTCCGCCGTCCTCGCCTCGGCCAGCGCCGCGCTGCGCGGCAGGTGCTTCACCGTGTCAGAGTGCCGGACCTGCACACACAACGGCGCCACTACTCACTCCTCCGTGGCTTAGGAAACCACTCTACTTTTTTAGCTCGTGGTACCGTTATGAAACTGGAAGGTGAGAAAATATTTTGGGAGGTGGTAATAAAATACACTTATAAATTAAGGATAATACTGATACATGGTGAAACAACGCTCTGGTGCGTGGTTTGCGGGTTTACCTCGGGGTATGACCATGCGGTGCATTTGACCTGCGGTCGTCGCACGGTGGTGCTGGCAGCAGTCCACATACGCAAAGGTATGTTGGTGCATGTCAGAGTACGGTGCGGCGAGTAAGTGTGCAGACGTTTTCAGACGTGCTAATGGTGACTATGTGTTGAAAATGGCTGAAAGAACACATATTGATGACGTTATGAGGGGTAGAGTACTAGGGTTGAGGCTGGTCAAACACAACAGGTCGTAGCAAGGGCACTCCGTGTGCCACAAAGTGTGATCTCAAGATTATGGCAACGATTCTAGCATACAGGAAACTTGTCCAGGCGCTACAGTACGGGACGTCCACAGTGTACAACACCACAAGAACACCGATATATTACCATCAGTGCCCACAGACGGCCACGGAGTCCTGCAGGTAGCCGTGCTCGGGACCTTGCCGCAGCCACTGGAACAGTTGTCTCCAGACACACAGTCTACAGGCGACTGAACAGACATGGTTTATTCGCCCGGGGACGTGCAAGGTGCATTCACCGACTGACCCCTGGTCGCAGGAGACCCCGTAAAGCCTCGTGTCAAGAACGCAGTACATGGTCATTGGAACAGTGGTCCCAAGTTATGCTCACAGACGATTCCAGGTATAGTGTGAAGAGTGATTCTCGCCGGGTTTTCATCTGACGTGAACCAGGAACCAGATACCAAACCCTTAAGTCCTTGAAGTGGACGTGTATGGAGGCCGTGGTTTGATGGTGTGGAGTGGCATTATGATTGGTGCACGTACACCCCTGCATGTCTTTCACGGAAGAACTGTAACAGGCCACGTGTATCGCGATTTCATTTTGCTTCAGTATGTTCGCCATTTCAGGGGTGTAGTGGGTCCCACCTTCCTCCTGATGGATGATAACGCACGGCCCCGCCGAGCTGCTATCGTGGAGGAGTACTTTGGAACGGAAGATATCAGGCGAATGGAGTGGCCTGCCTGTTCTCCAGACCTAAACCCCATCGAGCACGTCTGGGATGCTCTAGGTCGACGTATCGCTGCGTGTCTACAAACCCCTACGACACTTCAGGAGCTCCGACAGGCACTGGTGCAAGAATGGGAGGCTGTACCCCAGTAGCTGCTCGACCACCTTATCCAGAGTATGCCAACTCGTTGTGCGGCCTGTGTAGGTGTGCATGGTGATTGTATCCCATATTTATGTCGGGGCACATGCGCAGTAAACAGTGGCGTTTTGTAGCACATGTGTTTCGGGATAGTTTTCTCAACTTATCACCAGTATGGTGGACTTAGAGATCTGTGTCATATGTATTCCCTATGTGCCTATGCTATTAGCGACAGTTTGTGTAGTGACACGTTGTGTGGCGCCACATTCTGCAGTTATCCTTAATTATTGAGCATGAGTGTATAATTCGAATAAAAGATTCTGGCCAAGTTGAGCCATCAATATCACCCGCTGTCTATGTGCCATGACATAGTACTATTATGGTGAGTGACGTCACTAATACGTAGGACATTAATTCATAGACGATGATAAATATCCAGGGGGTATATTAGGGGGATTTCGATGCCCATGGGAAAGATACTTCGTGACGCGTACGTCACAGAACGTGTGACCGCAGTCTTACGAGTGCCAGCAGCAGTCTCCGGTGGCGAGCGAGTGACTATTTCAGATGAATTTGGTAATTCTTGACTATACGATGAAAGGCATGTAAGCTCTCTACAGCGCACGACAAAGTTGAGACCTTTAGTTGGTACCTATTCGATTACATATTGATTTCCCGCGGTCCCTACAGGGAGCCCAGCATTCGCGAAGTGTGTTCGACAGGCTGACTAGTGTGACATCACAAGTTCGTTGCGGAGCCCATATTTATATTGGGTCCCAGGAAAGCTGTCAAGAGGTCACAGACTTGACGCAGTTGTCGGCCATGCTAGTTCCCCAAACATTAGCTTATGGTGGAAGTGGACTGATAAAAAACTACGTATGAATCATTTCCGCGATTTGATAAAAATAAAATTCTAGATAGTATCATTTACAGTTGTATAAATCGCTCTAATTATAGTCTAAAGTACAAGGGATCACTTTTAATTCGCAAGTGCGTTCTTCTTCTTCTTCTTCTTTCTTGGCTCTACAGCTCATGATGAGCCTTGGCCTCTTCTACAATTTCCTTCCATTTCTCTCGGTCCTTTGCCAATACTCTCCAGTTTCTATAGCCCATCTTCCTAAGATCTTCGATTACTCCATCTTCCCATCTGGCTCTTGGTCGACCACGTCCTCTCTGCCCTCCTGGCTTTCCTTGTAATATTCTTTTTGGTACTTCTGTATCATTCATGTGAGGCACATGTCCCGCCCACCTCAGTCTGGATGATTTCACTATCCTTCTGATGGGTTGGTCTTTGTATATGACATACAGTTCGATATTCTCTTGTACGTACATGAGCCGGGCGGAGTAGCCGAGCGGTTCTAGGCGCTACAGTCTGGAACCGCGCGACCGCTACGGTCGCAGGCTCGAATCCTGCCTCGGGCATGGATGTGTGTGATGTCCTTAGGTTAATAGGGTTTAAGAAGTACTAAGTTATAGGGGACTGATGACCTCAGAAGTTAGGTCCCATAGTGCTCAGAGCCATTTGAATCTTTTTTTTTTTTTTTAATGTACGTGAATTCTGGTTCCGCTGTGTACTTTTACTGTACTGTTCTTCTGTGTCGTTCGACTTTAGATTTCCAACCAGTTTATCTCGAGAAGCTCTCCGGCTGAACACCATGAGAAGGAAAAATTGCAACCTACCAAAGATAGCAAAATCTGTTCTTGGCATTTTCGGGAACATGGCATAACCGAACATCAGTTTCTTCAGTCCGAAATAAAGGAAAACGGTGGATTAGGAAGGCAGCCTTTTTGCATTATACACTTCTCTTCTTGGTTACTCGAAAAGAAAGTTACATTAACCAGGCAAAATGCTTCGTATTACTGGATCAAATATGCATTTCAGAGTAGGGAAACTTCAGAAGAGGCCTTATGGACAACGTGTTATTCAGGAAGACGGTGTAACATTTACTGTGTAAAACAGTTGTTGCGTGCACACGACAGAAATTGAGAATAAGAAGCAATCGTAAACAGCAGTCTGCAAATGTTACAGGGTATCTGACATGGCAGCGCTGGCTTCAGAGCCACGTACAACGGCTGGAGGAATAATAAGGGGAGATGACGCTACAGATTTGAGTTGTAGCTTTGAAGCCGGCGCTGTCATGTTAGTAGGCTCTAAACAGTAGTAGACTATTGTTTAAACTGCTTCTTATTCTTAATTTCTGTCGCATTCACGTAACGGTTGTCTTAATAACGCAGCGCCAAGAAAGCATATTGAAAAGCTTTCCTCGTCTTAAACGCATATTTGATTCAGTAAAACGACAAATTTGACCTCGTTAAGGTAACTTTCTTTTTTTTTACGGGTTTCGAATAGCCAAGAAGTGAATTGTATGATTTGAAAAGGCTACTCACGTAATCCAGCATTTTCCTTAATACGGACTATGAAACTGATCATCTATGTCCGTTTCCTGAAAATACTGTCTACACGGTTCGCAATATTTCTTTTTCACGGTGTTCAACCAGCGCGCTCTTCGAGTTGTATTGACAGGAATCTAAAATCAAATTACAGAAGTAAACCCACTACAGTAAATGTAATCAGCGCAACTAAAATTCACGTGTTGAAAAGAATATATCGCTTGAATGAGACCACTTGCGAATAAAATGTGATTCTTTTACACTTTAGACTATAATCAGAACGTCTAGCACACCTGAAACGATGTAAGCTGTCATTTTTTCTGTGTAATGTTTGGGGCTACTAACATGGCGGACTTTGGCTTCAAGTCTGTTGGTTGGTCGATTTGGGGGAGCGGACCAAACAGCGAGGTCACCGGTCCCATTGGGTTATGGAAGGATGCGGAAGGAAGGCGGCCGTGTCCTTTCAAAGGGACCATCCCGGCATTTGCCTGAAGCGATTAAGGGAAATCACGGAAAACGTAATGCGACTCAAGTGTGCTAACCAATGCACCACATTGCTGTAACTTCATCACAACACCCCTTATTATACCTCCATTGTACAGCGTGAGTCTGGGGCACCATACCCCCTTATTATACCTCCATGATAAATGTGATCTATGGGTTAAACATTATTTTTGGTTGTCCTCGTAACGAGCGAAAACAGTGGTTACAATTTACATGGACTATGAATTATTTAGGAATATATTTTGCAGTCGACTGTAAAATCTTCCTTGGCTTGCTATTTGCTTAAAGGGGTCGAGGCTCAGTATGTGTGTTATAGTGATGTTCACCAATTAACCGTCGGCCGCTGCGGCCGAGCGGTTCTAGGCGCTTCAGTCCAGAACCGCGCGACTGCTACGGCCACAGCTTCGAATCCTGCCTCGGGCATGGATGTGTGTGATCTCTTTAGGTTGGTTAGGTTTAAGTAGTTCTAAGTTCTAGGGGACTTGTCCCATTGTGCTCGGAGCCATTTGAACCATTTGAACCAATTAATCTTTTGTTTTATTTCGATTCCGCCGCGTTTAGGTGACAGCTGTTATTTTTTGTTATGTGCACTGGTGTTATTTCTTGGATTTTTACTGATATCAGTTTTTTTTTCTTTTTGTGATGGTATGGCCATTTTATATTGAACAGTAGAGGTGAACTAATGTTTTGATATCTGTTAAGGTGATTCGCGCTACTTCCGTGTTCTCTGCGTCTTTGAAACCAACAACTGTTTCGTATTTTTCCGGCTTTTTCGTTTCGCATATTTTGCTATTATCCTGAATTTGCGGTTGTTATTTTAGTTTGTCCCCTTCCAAAATCCCCAGTTTCCTATGATTGTTCCGTTAGCTTAAATATTTGTTACCAAGATTTTGTATGATTATAACACCATTGTTTAAGAACGAAAGTAAAAAGAAGTACACCAACTACTGAGAAATCACACAGCTATCCATTGCATTAAATGAGTGGAGAAGATCATAGAAAAGGGGAACAACAGCGTGGATTCAGAAGTAACAGGGAAACGACTGGCCCTTTTTTCCCCTCCTTCATTTAATGGAGAAATATTGAGAAAGGAACTGATAGTAGTGTTCCTCGGGTTGGAAAAAGCATATTCAGCAGCAGCACTCCATCTTCAGGCCAGAAGTGGCCCCTCGGGACCATCCGACCGCCGTGTCATCCTCAGCTGAGTATGCGGATAGGAGGGGCGTCTGGTCAGCACACCACTCTCCCGGTCGTTATGACGGTTTTCTTTGACCGGAGCCGCTACTATTCGGTCGAGTAGCTCCTTAGTTGGCCTCACGAGGCTGAGTGCACCCAGGAAAATGGCAACAGCTCATGGCTGCCCGAATGGTCACCCATCCGAGAGTCGGCCACACCCGACACCGCGTAACTTCGGTGATCTGACGGGTACCGGTGTATCCACCGCGGCAAGGTCGTTGCCACGGAAAAAAGCATATGACAGTGTACGAAAACATTGAAGACTTGAGAAAACATTATGTTTCTGAGTAATTTAGAAAATTCACAATTTGTATGAAGGTTGTGAAAGCAGTGTACAGTAGGAGGTGGAAGATCAAAATGGTTGAAGACAAGAAAGGTGTTCAGCAAGGCAGAATTAACCATGAAAAAAATCAAGGAAATAGAAAATAAGGATGTCAGTGCTTTGTACTTTTGCTGATGCCATCACCATCTGAGGAGAGACGGAAATGGAAGTTCAGAGGAGACTGGATTACTGGAATAAAAAATCAAAGAATTCAGGTTGACTCTTTGTAAGAGCAGGAGAAACAGAATCAGGAACGAGTATGTGAGGACGGACCTGCAGGAGGCCTTGACCATGGAGGAAAGAATAAGCGATGCGAGATTGAAGTAGTTAGATCATATGAAGCGAATGCACCCAACTTGAACACCATGTCAGTATTTGGAGAGAATGGTACCAGGAAACAGAACGACGGATAGCTTAGCGAGAGATGGGTAGATCAGGTTAATGAAGATCACAGGAGGAGAGGAGTAACGTGTGATACAGTGGAGAAGGAAAAGCTATACCGAGACTGAAATCAATGGAGGAAAATCGTCCACAAAGTTCCTCGCGTCGGTAGATAGAAACCCTAATGATGTTGACGATTCTGTATTTGAGGTTTATTTTTAGGTGTCTTCCGAACGTGTAAATTCATTGGCCGTTATTTTTTAGATCCTGTTTGTGTTGGATTGTGAGACTTTTTATGACGGTGTTAATCAGAGTCAACAGATTGTGTCGAAAGCTCTGGTTTACCTATACATTTCATGTAACATGTGCCCAACTTACTGAAGCAGAGATAGAACTGTTAAAATGTAACAGAACTTGTAAAGCGAAATCAGATGATGAAATTCAAAGTTGATGTTCAAAATTTCTACCTCCGACTGCAGTGCACTTTCGAATTTTCTTAAATATACCAATTTCGGCTGTTCTGAGGTTGTCGTGACGTTCTTTTACTAGGGCTGGATTATTTATATTGGCCAAGGAACGTGACCGTTACTGCCGATCCATCTTCAAGGGTATGTTAGATTCAGAAGATGTGTTACCTGACGATTATAATGTGCATGGGCTGCGTCTTGCTGGAAGAAAATCCCCGTTGTTGTAGCCGGGATACTTGAAAATACGTCTCTCGGCAAAGGACTTCGGTTTTCATCAGACCACCGACACGACTGAAAGCGCCTTGATCATGAAACAGTTTTAATGGGATTACTCAGCGACTTTCAATTAGCCTACGGCAAAATTCCAATTCTCTAAAAATGTTTCAAATGGCTCTGAGCACTAAGGGACTTAACATCTGTGGTCATCAGTCCCCTAGAACTTAGAACTAATTAAACCTAACTAACCTAAGAACATCACACACATCCATGCCCAAGGCAGGATTCGAACCTGCGACCGTAGCGGTCACGTGGTTCCAGACTGAAGCGCCTAGAACCGCAGGGCCACACCGGCCGGCTCCAATTCTCTAACCTCATTTTGTTCTCTAAGATGTTGAACCGGCTGTAAATGTTAAGGATAATTGCCGTGAATACCTAGAATGCACCGTATGCTTGTATATTGAACACTGATACGTTTACAAGTTCTGCGTGTGCTTGCTGAGGGGGTATGTTGTGCCAGCTGGATAATATCTCCTACTCCATCCATACTCTGTTCATTCGCACATTCAGATGAAGATGAGGTTTCAAAGGCTCCAATGCATCGTATTAGGCTGAAATTGGCTTAAGAAATAAGTGAAACTCAAGATTCAGTTTCGCCGATTGTACTTTTTCTGTCATTCTAAAAAATGTACCATAAATAAATTAAAAATTGACCCAATCCCTCAGTACCAAGGTTTCTAGAAAGTTTCGCTTCGCTGTAATTCAGATCTTGTAATCAGTGACTCCCTCCAAAACATTCCCAAGAAATCCTTGCCCTAATACAGGCTGTGAAGATGCCTGATCTGCACTGGACCAAGATGTCAACTAGTCCACCTTTGCCTTTAGAACAAGGCATGAGACATGAAGAAAAGCACGTATAAAGTTAATGTTAGCAGAATATTAGCAGCCCCTGTAAGCTATTACACAAACTGACCGCTATGGAAAATGTTACACCAGGAATATCTCGACCGAACAATACAAAAATGATACTCCAGCATTTCTGTGCCTTTGGGAATTGTTAATCAAAATTTCATCTTTATATGAGCTTATTTCCAATACAGAAAGGGGCATTCCTACAGATTAGGAACGATCTGAGTAATCATGGGTATTGCTTGTGCGACTTCTCGGGTGGAGATTGCAGCACTGCGTATCTAGAGGATATACTTGTGTAGATTTTCGCTTTCCTTTGAACTTTGAAGAAGGTCGAAATTTATAACATGGGTGTATCATACAAACAGATCACACAGACAAGTTTGGTACAATGCCTGAGCGTTGAAAAGATCTAGGTGTAGACTCAGGACAGTTGTTTTTAAGAGGAGTAAATACGGCGCATTCCCGAAGGACTACACGACGAGATCGTACGACTACATAACTGGCTCTGACTAACAGACGGATGGTAACACCTGAAATTCAGGTAGAGGCTATAGGCCGAGTGTCACCATGAACCCACCTCCAGTAACAGATTAATAGCAGCTAGGTTGAGATCTCGCTCGACTTATCTTGAGTCGTTTACCGTGGACACGATTCCACAGAGAACAGAAACTTGCATGGTATGGAGACAGAAGCACCTTTGATAGTGGCAGTCTGTGGTGTCAGAGATGAATCTTACTTCTGTTTCTGACGGTCATTTCGACATCAACATGTCCAGACGATTTGCTCAAAGATCATAGGAGACAGCCATTCTCCAAACACATGCCTCTCAAACTCCTGGAATCATTGTGTAGGGTGGCCCGCATCGTTCCCTGATTTGTCAGCCAAGGAGCACGTCTGGCGTCCAGATGGAACATGTATTCGTTCATATGAGCCTCCAGGCAGCGATTTTGATGAACTAACATTTGTTTGGAGCATACGAAGAAGTTCGTCGAAATTAAATTCAGAGGCCTATTGCTTCCATGTTGCAAGAAACACGAAAGCATACTCGTGTGCACGGGGCTCATAGCTCGTACTGATGCTGAGGATCTACATCATTTTCGAATGTAATTAAAGTTTTATCGTTCAATGCCCTATATGAGTTTAAAAAAAAACATCAACAAAGTTTAAAAGACATCTGACTGGCGTTTTGCAGTGTGAAACTATTTGTAGAAAAAAATCTACATAAATGAATTCTAAATTCAACACATTAATCTGTCAAAATAGTCTGTGCAAGCATATAAATTAAATATTCCATATTTACATGTGCAACTTCAGCGAGGTTTTCAGCAACCAAATAGCCAAAAATTGAGTAGCTGTTTTACAACAGGCTGTCGTTGTAGCAAATAAGAAACTGGAGGCTCACAACAACCCTTTGGTAAATACAGACATACGCTTTCGTGAAAGATGGGTAATATACACTACTGGCCATTAAAATTGCTACACCAAGAAGAAATGCAGATGATAAACGGGTATTCATTAGACATATATATATTATACTAGAACTGACATGTGATTACATTTTCACGCAATTTGGGTGCATAGATCCTGAGAAATGAGTAGCCAGAACAACCACCTCTGACCCTAATAACGGCCTCGATACGACTGGGCATTGAGTCAAACAGAGCTTGGATGGCGTGTACAGCTACAGCTGCCCATGCAGCTTCAACACGATACCACAGTTCATCAAGAGTAGTGACTCGCGTATTGTGACGAGCCAGTTGCTCGGCCACCAGTGACCAGACGTTTTCAGTTGGTGAGAGATCTGGAGAATGTTCAAGATAGGTACGATTAAACTGAATCTTTGCACTGAGGCAAAGCTAACAACATTGTACTGTTTATGCACAGGTACAATTTGAGGATATGAAACAGGCTCTCTTGGAGGCTCCTCACCTGTAACATCCTAATATAATTAGAGCTGTTGTTTTGGGACGTCATTTTAGTTTGTCCCCTTCCAAAATCCCCAGTTTCCTATGATTGTTCCGTTAGCTTCAATATTTGTTACCAAGATTTTGTATGATTATAACACCATTGTTTAAGAACGAAAGTAAAAAGAAGTACACCAACTACTGAGAAATCACACTGCTATCCATTGCATTAAATGAGTGGAGAAGATCATAGAAAAGAATCTGAGGAAAATCCTAGAAGATCAACCTGAGGAACAACAGCGTGGATTCAGAAGTAACAGGGAAACGACTGGCCCTTTTTTCCCCTCCTTCAGTTAACGGAGAAATATTGAGAAAGCGAAAAGGAACTGATAGTAGTGTTCCTCGGGTTGGAAAAAGCATATTCAGCAGCAGCACTCCATCTTCAGGCCAGAAGTGGCCCATCGTTACCAGCAATATACACATTCATAAAGTTGAACTCTTGCAGATACAACGCACACTTCGGTAAGCGACCATGAGTGAACTTTACACACATCAAAAATTTGAATGCTCAGTGATCCGCACGGACCTCGTCATCTCACCAAACAAAAAACACCTGAACTTAAAAAATCCCGCCGTGTCATCCTCAGATGAGTATGCGGATAGGAGGGGCGTCTGGTCAGCACACCACTCTCCCGGTCGTTATGACGGTTTTCTTTGACCGGAGCCGCTACTATTCGGTCGAGTAGCTCCTTAGTTGGCCTCACGAGGCTGAGTGCACCCAGAAAAATGGCAACAGCTCATGGCTGCCCGAATGGTCACCCATCCGAGAGTCGGCCACACCCGACACCGCGTAACTTCGGTGATCTGACGGGAACCGGTGTATTCACCGCGGCAAGGCCGTTGCCACGGAAAAAAAGCATATGACAGTGTACGAAAACATTGAAGACTTGAGAAAACATTATGTTTCTGAGTAATTTAGAAAATTCACATTTTGTATGAAGGTTGTGAAAGCCGTGTACAGTAGGAGGTGGAAGATCAAAATGGTTGAAGACAAGAAAGGTGTTCAGCAAGGCAGAATTAACCATGAAAGAAATCAAGGAAATAGAAAATAAGGATGTCAGTGCTTTGTACTTTTGCTGATGCCATCACCATCTGAGGAGAGACGGAAATGGAAGTTCAGAGGAGACTGGATTACTGGAATAAAAAATCAAAGAATTCAGGTTGACTCTTTGTAAGAGCAGGAGAAACAGAATCAGGAACGAGTATGTGAGGACGGACCTGCAGGAGGCCTTGACCATGGAGGAAAGAATAAGCGATGCGAGATTGAAGTAGTTAGATCATATGAAGCGAATGCACCCAACTTGAACACCATGTCAGTATTTGGAGAGAATGGTACCAGGAAACAGAACGACGGATAGCTTAGCGAGAGATGGGTAGATCAGGTTAATGAAGATCACAGGAGGAGAGGAGTAACGTGTGACGCAGTGGAGAAGGAAAAGCTATACCGAGACTGAAATCAATGGAGGAAAATCGTCCACTCGAACATTTTCTGTATCCAGAAAGGCCTGTAGAGGACCTGCAACATGCGGTCGTGCATTATTCTGCTGAAATGTAGAGTTTCGCAGGGATCGAATGAAGGGTAGAGCCACGGGTCGTAACACATCTGAAGTGTAACGTCCACTGTTCAAAGTGCCGTCAATGCGAACAAAAGGTGACCGAGAAGTGTAACCAGTGGCACCTCATACCATCACGCCGGGTGATACGCCAGTATGGCGATGACGAATACATGCTTCCAATGTGCGTTCACTGCGATGTCGCCAAACACGGATGCGACCATCATGATGCTGTAAACAGAACCTAGATTCATCTGAAAAAATGACGTTTTGCCATTCGTGTACCCAGGTTCGTCGATGAGTACAGCATCGCAGGCGCTCCTTTCTCTGATGCAGCGTCTGTGCTAACCGCAGCCATGGTCTCCGAGCTGATAGTCCATGCTGCTGCAAACGTCGTCGAACTGTTCGTGCAGATGGTTGTTGTCTTGCAAACGTTCCCATCAGTTGACTCAGGGATCGAGACGTGGCTGCACGATCCGTTACAGCCATGCGGATAAGATGCCTGTCATCTCGACTGCTAGTGATACGAGGCCGTTGGGATCCGGCACGGCGTTCCGTGTTACCCTCCTGAACCAACCGATTCTATATTCTGCTAACAGTCACTGGATGTTAACCAACGCGAGGAGCAATGTCGCGATACGATAAACCGCAATCGCGATAGGCTACAATACACATGTTATCAAAGTCGGAAACGTGATGGTAACGCATTTCTCCTCCTTCCACGAGGCATCACGACAAAGTTTCACCAGACAACGCCGGTCAACTGCTGTTTGTGTATGAGAAATGGGTTGGAAACTTTCCTCATGTCTGCACATTTTAGGCGTCGCCACCGGTGCCAACCTTGTGTGAATGCTCTGAAAAGCTAATCACTTGCATATCACAGCATCTTCATCCTGTCGGTCAAATTTCGGGTCTGTAACACGTCATCTTCGTGGTGTAGCAATTTTAATGGCCAGTAGTGTACAATGCGTACAAAAACAAAGAGAGTACAATAAGATTAAAAGCTGTGAAGTCCGTTATGGACATGGGGAAGAAGGTCATCCGATTATGCCAAATTACAGCATTGATCAGTGCTTTTCACTTGCCACTCGATAAGCTGCTACAGTGTAGTTCACTCAGAGCGAGAGCATTAAAAATTTTAGTAGATGCTAAGAAAAGAGCGATGGGTATTACCGAGAACATCGCTATCAAGAAACAAGTGCGCGTTTTAGAATTAGCCAAGAAGTATATTACTTCTTATAACACGGTGTGGCAAATCCCAGAGTGTAAATGTGGAGATCGATGTGCGCTTAAGCTTGTTGAGAGAACTTTGGTGACGAAAAGCTATGAAGGTGCCAGCGTGCAAGATCCTTCAGCGAACGATTCCTGAGCAAATTTCGAGTTTTTGACATCGTTTAAGGTTAGGTTACGGAAAGGCAGAGAAGGAATTCGGTTGGTGTTGTGCTATCTGCAGCCAATTTTTCCATGATAATGGTGTTACGAAGAACCTCGAGGTCAAACAACACAATCTTAGGAAGAAGCGCGTCATTCAAGAAACGCTGACAAGAACCCACCATTCTGACATACGTTTTCTCGTCTTGTTGCGACGCTTCAGGAAACGGAAAGCTTCAACCCACGACAACGGAATCGTCGTAGCACACGCACAGACAAAGCTCCCGCAGTTATTGGTCTCGCTACCATTGCTATGAATCCACATGTGAGCACACGACCGCTTGATCACGAGATTTGCATTCCTGAAATCAGTGTGCATCGTATTCTTACACGTCACCGGTTCCATCCATACCATGTACACCTACATCAAGAATTGCTTGGAATGATTTCCAGAATCGTGTACGGTTCTGTCAGTGGGCACAGCAGCAAATCCTCGCCAACCCAAACTTCGTCTCAACTGTTCTATTTACCGATGAATATTCCTTCTCAAACAGAGAATAGGTAAATACAAGGAACATGCATTATTGGTCTAGCGACAATCCACAATTGCTTAGACAGGTGGAACATCAGCGTCAATGGTGAGTTAACGTCTGTTGTGGGATGCTTGGCACTACAATTATTGACCCTTAGTTCATCAATGGTAGTCTAAACGGCACAGCGTATGCCAACATCCTCAGTCGAATTCTTCCTGCTCTTCTTGATGAAGTGCCGCTAAGAACCACAATGCTTATGCGGTATCAACACGATGGATGTCCATCACATAATGCCTTGCGTGCACGTCATGTTCTGAACCGAAGTGATCTTGCCAGATGGATTGGTCGAGGAGGAACAGTTACTTGGCCGGGTAGGTCTCCTGATTTAAATCTTATGGACTTTTTTTCTTTGGGGATGCATTAAAGACGTTGTCTGCGATATTCCAGCAACTCCAGAGGACATGCAGGAACGTATCATGCTTGCTTGTAATTCTCTTCAGCAGGAAACACAGAAAGCAGTGAATATTTCTTTAACTCAACCAGTACACCAGTGTATCGGTGTCCAGGGTCACCACTGTGAGTGAAATGACTCTGAGCACTATGGAACTTAACTTCTTTGGTCATCAGTCCCCTATAATTCAGAACTACTTAAACCTAACTAACCTAATGACATCACACACATCCAAGCCCGAGGTAGGATTCAAACCTGCGACCGTAGCGGTCGCGCGTTCCAGACTGTAGCGTCTAGAACCGCTCGGCCACTCCGGCCGGCCACTGTGAGCACCTTTGAATGTTCTACTCCCGGGCAATGGCACAGGAGAGCCAAAGTCAATTTTGTGTTATGTTTTTACTTAATTTTCATTTGTTTTCTGACTACTCCAGCAAGTGGACGATTTGTGATTACGGGCTCAATGTCAGTGTTGTGTTATGTAATTAATAACGTTGTGTTTCAGTGAATGGTACACTGGTCTTTAGGATAGGAAATGAATTACCGAATAAAAAATACAGGGTTCCATTTAAAAAAGGCATACCGCAGTTCATATCTTTGTAAAAGGCAAAGCTACAACGAAGGCAATTATGCTGATTGATGTCACCCTGACGGCTAAAGGACATTGCTTGAAACATTTCCTAATTTTCATCAACACAAACAGTTATTTAGGGTAGTCAAGATAAATGGGACACCCTGTATACCGTCATCTCTCGATTGTCAGGCTACAACTGACGTCACATTATGCAACGTCATTAGAGATTTATTTATTTAGTACTGCTGACGTTGTCGAGAACCACCTGGGATCCAATACATAGCTACAGAAAGTTGTCTAGAACTGTAATTAATATTCAGTTCAAAATTTCTAATGTTTAAACTTGTTGTAGCTGGGATTCACAGTCATAAAATTTTTTTTGTTGGACATCATCTTTACGCCAGTGACTGTTATAAGTTTTTATTGTGCTATTGCACTTTCGGCCTTAGTAGCCTGCAAACAGCAGCCTGCAGCTGTGGTATAATGCATTTGTGACTAGTGATGGTTTAAGGAACATGTGCACCTACAGGTTATGTTGTTTTTCGATGTCTGAATACGTGTGCTCGCACTGTTAACGACGTCACGAGTGTATTTAACAGTATTGTCAACGACATGCAAATGTGTCACCTCACATTACGTTGACATGGCTTAAAGCCATAATATCACTTGATAACGGCCTAAGGCTGAAACTGCAATAGTGCAATAAAAACTTACAACAGTCACTGGCGTAAAGGTGATGTCCTTCAAAAAAATTTCTAATGTCGTTTCAAATATTCGGTAACTGTTGAGACCAAATACAAAGGAAATAAAAAATTTACCAAATATTAAATAAAAACGTAAAACACGAAAAACAAACTATTTCAATGACAATAGACAGCACAAACTGCAGATACCGATGGATGACTTGTACGGGGAGCTATGATCTGTGCTAGCCTAATAGATGTTGGTAGGCAACAGCGAATAGGTATCTTGTTCTCAGGGAAAGCGTTTTACAGCAGTTGTTTTTAGTGTTTCATTATCTTGCGGTCTATTACCCAAAATAATTTTACTCAAATTTTATGTTCAAGGTACGTACGATTAAACTGAATCTTTGCACTGAGGCAAAGCTACCAACATTGTACTGTTTATGCACAGGTATAATTTGAGGATATGAAACAGGCGCTCTTGGAGGCTCCTCACCTGTAACATCCTGATATAATTAGAGCTGTTGTTTTGGGATTTTTTAAGTTCAGGTGTTTTTTTTTTGTGAGATGACGAGGTCCGTGCGGATCACTGAGCATTCAAATTTTTGATGTGTGTAAAGTTCACTCATGGTCGCTTACCCAAGTGTGCGTTGTATCTGCAAGAGTTCAACTTTATGAATGTGTATATTGCTGGTAACGATGACGTCATTACTGATGCGCTTTCCAGATTTGCTCTACGACTGAATGATGGGACCAAGAATTATCTTAAAAACCAACTTCAGACCCTGCATTTGCAGAATTTAGCGTTAGATCATTTCGTTATGAGTTCATTTGAGAATATTGCTCATCATGTACCTTTATTTCTAATTATTCTACTGAGATGAAGAGAGCTTGAAGCAGTTCATTTTGTAACAAATAAATTTATTATAGGTTAACGGGTTCCGGAAATGTACAAAATCGTGAAATGTTCAGTTTTTACTTTTTTACAGACTTTCTCCTTTCAATTGATATACAATTTGTTCAGTTCAGAAGAATACAACAATTCTCAAAATATTTTTGGTATATCTTCTGCATGGGCGTGGCCCACTGTGGCGCTCTTAAACAGCTATCAAATGCTGTACTCATGAATCTACGAACTCATCACGTATATTTTAGTGATGTGAGAGAATATAAGTGTTACAGAGTAAGTGTTGGTGCCAACCTGTGACAGTTTGATGTACACCGCTCGGTCGATTGTTGTGTGTATCATGTTTGTTTACCGAGCGAGGTGGCGCAGTGGTTAGCACACTGGACTCGCATTCGGGAGGACGACGGTTCAATCCCGTCTCCGGCCATCCTGATTTAGGTTTTCCGTGATTTCCCTAAATCGTTTCAGGCGAATGCCGAGATGGTTCCTTTGAAAGGGCACGGCCGATTTCCTTCCCAATCCTTCCCTAACCCGAGCTTGCGCTCCGTCTCTAATGACCTCGTTGTCGACGGGACGTTAAACACTAACCACCACCACCACCATGTTTGTTTACTCTTTTGTAATCCTGAAAATATTGTTAGTGAACTCTGTTCATTGGAGTCTCTGTTTTATTGAAGGATAATCATGGGTAATCGTTTAGTGACTAGAAATCCTGTGAAGGATTTTAAGAAAAGGAGAAATGTTGAAAGCCAAAGGTACGTGTTATTACCTTAAACAATAAAAACGATAACCAAGCGTGTGAACCTAATCTTGCTGGTACACCTTCCCATTGAAATGAAAGTGAGAAAGAAAGTACTTCGCAGAGGAAGCTTGGTTTAGTTAGTGAAAAATATGAATGTTTTATGGGCGAATCGGGTGTGAATGAAATATTTGATATTTCTGGTCTAAACGGAATTTTTGCAAGCTGTGTAAGATGTATGCAGTGCAGTGAAGTCGGTCTGGAACTCTCTATAAAAAAAACCACCTTAGGGCTTGCCAGTGAAATGGAACTAAAGTGTGGTAGGTGATCATACATGACCACCTTTTGGAACAGTGTTGCAGTACCTCCAAAACAAGAAAATGGTAGCAAAATCAATGAACACAAAGATTTGTTTATGCCTTGCTTACGATTGGTAAAGGTACTGCTGCAGGTGCAATTTTCTGTGGCACGATGAATCTTCCAGATCCCCCAACCAAGTTTACGAGCTATAATAGATTTATAGGGTCTAAAGTAGAAGATGACTGTATAGAACCTATGAAGAAAGCTGTGGAAGAGGCAGTAATAGAAAAGAGTGGTAATAGAGATTTAACTGCTGCATTCGATGATACCCAACATAAACAGGGACACACATTCCTTTATGGCATAGTATCTACCACCAGTACGTATACAGGAAAAGTTATGGATGTAACAGTAACGTCTAAATATTGTAGGTGTCCACAAAAAAATTAAGGTACACGTGAAAGTAATTGCACAACTAACTATAGTGGCAGTAATGAAGGAATGGAAGTGGCTGATGTTGCCAGTATATTTCAACGTTCTGTCGTGTGTAATAAAGGGCAATATGTGAATTACCTTGGTGACGGTGATTCCAAAAGTTTCAAACGTATTCAAGAACTGAATCCCTGTGGTGGTGATGTTGTAGCGCAGAAATCTGAGTGTACTGAACACGTGCAGAAACGAATGGAATCAAGACATCGCCGACTGAAAGCTTCGTACAAAAAACAAAGTGATGGTAAAAGGTGGGATGAGAAGGGAAAGTTAACTGACAGTGTAATTGACAAAATACAGAACTATTATGGAATGTCTATTAGGAAAAACACGCAGTGTCAATGAAATGAAGAAGACTGTTTGGGCTCTTTTTTCATACTTTTTCAACCGATGGAAGTCCCCATTACTTGTTGGCGTAAGTACAACAAGGGATTGCTAACTGGTGAAGTGTACACTCATAAATATCGCTTGGCTGATGCAGTGCTAGATGTGATAACAACAATTTTCAGAGACTCAGCAGCACCTGAACAGTTGAAAAAGTGTGTTCATGCAAAAACACAAAACCGCAATGAAAGTGTAAATAGCGTTATGTGGACAAGAACCCCCAAGACTGTGCTTGTTGGAGTAGAAACACTTCACTTTGGTGTGTATGATGCTGTTGCTACCTTCAATGATGACAAGGTTGTAAGGTGCAAAGTATTTCGAAATATAGGAATGAAGATGGGTTTCAGCATGATATGAACGATGCTTGCTTTAGATAAGGATGTCTTTGGGCTGGTGACAGGGCTGCAAATAGCGTAGAAATACAAGTCAGAGTGAGATAACCCATCATATGGACCTGGAATGCACTAAAAGGGTAATCCAAACTCTGTCGCTCTATTCTTAACTGTTTTATTTTTGTATATAAATTACATGTTTTCTCAGGATCTACCAAATCAATTTGCTTCAAATTTTCAGGAAATGTTACAGAACCCCTTCTGCATAACTTAACACAGCCTTTTTCTAAAAACCTGTATATTGTTGAATCTATAGAAAAATGGCACAAAGTGAAGTCTCATTAAAAAGAAAAAGTTAATCACTAACAACTGAATTCAAATTTTTAAATACTCCAATAAATAACCTATAAATTTTCAACTTTCTCGCTGAAATACTCCTGAGAAAACGTGTAATTTATAAGCTCTATTTTAATATTGGGAAGGTAGGGCATTCCGGAGCCCCTTGAAAATGAAATTTGATGTGTAATGTAACAACCTAATTATCTAAGATCCCTGGTGAATCTCACGTACATTTTAAGGATATCTGAGGCACGATTCGGCTCCTGCCTCATGTCACTTCCCTTCCATGCATAATATTAAGCATTTCATGTTATTCGCTCGTGGTTTATCTGAAACAACCATAAAACGTAAGAGTGGCCTATGTTTTATTTATCAAATATGACACTACTACCCTTTAGTAATCCAGTGTAAAGTTTTTTGTTATATTTCCGTGGCTAATTACGTTGAAAGCGATCAGTGTGGCGATATGTCGACTTGTGCACCATCCATGTGCTGATATGCGCAGATTTGCACGATGTAAAGGAGACGAACAGTTTACTCTAAATGTTTTTAACGAAGTCCGATTCTCGTTTTCGAGTGTAATGCAAATCATTTTGTTGCATTACACTTCATGCAATCACAGTTCGCCATTACCAAACGTATCTGTTCGCCAACCCAGATTCTGAACATGACGACTGCTAAGGCAGGTAACAAAATCGTATTAAAATCGCCATCTGTAGGATAAGTTATTAAGAATTGAAATTATCTTATTTGCTTTCCGTATTTTGTTCCTGCAGTCGTCCAAGGGATGTGTCCCGACTTAGAATTCAGAAGAATACAGCATTAGTACTTCAGTTTAAATTCAAAATTCTGTCTCTCTCCGTTTTTATCAGGATTTACTACAATTTGTTTGACTCTCTTTCAAGAATGAGTCAAGGTTATTCCTACGTTTCTGTTGCCGTTCAGTTGACTTCATCGTTTGCATCACACCAATAAGGAGAGCTACTAGCTCATCGATTGTACAAGCATTTCTGAATCACTTTGTGTGTAAAGTTGCTCATGTTGACAAATTCGTATCAGACAGTGGTCTACAATTCAGATTAGAAGATTGAAAGTGTGCTTTACATAGTAGAAGGATAAATATAACATTCATCTCATTGTACCAGCCATCATCTAATCCCTCCGAGCGGTTTATATAGGAGCTTGGTAAACTATGTAGGCTTTATTGCTTGTGACATCATAGTTCTTGGGATCCATACATACACTTCTTTGAAGGAGTCAAAGATAAATTGCCATACTATTCGACGTGTTTACCACTAGTTTCGGTATTCAATAATCAGCTTCCATCCAATAAGGTAGAGGATTATGTATCGTTAACATCTTCCTCCAGGTTTACGCATACCTATATAGTAATATAAACTTTGAAAAACATTGGGAAGGCTCCTGGGAGAGGTGAGAGAACTGACAAGCACAAGCGATCAGCAAAACTGTTCATCGTAGGTCAGAAGATACCAGTCAAGATGCACAAACTGTCCAACAAGTAGCATGAAATGGCACACAAAATTTTCCCTATTTAAAATGGTCAACTCAGGTTGCGATAAGTGGCACACCCCAATGCAGTAAAAATAGAAACTCTATAAACCAAGATATCGAAAGACTTACATTGTATTCCAAATGTAAAATTAATTCGAGAATAACCACATCGAATGTATAGTGCAGATAGTCCACCTCAACTGATATTTTAGGGTATAATGCTTATTTATTTTTACTCTCTGATAAGATATTGCGATATGACTAAATTTCTAAATGTGATAAGTTTCTTTTGAATCCTTTTTAACACTAGTAATGCCAATGCATTTTCCATAACACATCACCAGAGGGGGGAGGGGGTACTGTATACCCATTCTAAAATAGTAAAAAAAACACAAAATACGAAAATTGTTGTTGACCTATATTAGCAATGTACTTTTTAAAGATACACTGACACGTAAGTAGGGTCCAGAATCTGAAAATATCTTTTAGTACTCTCTCAGCAATATAAATGAATTTTCTATAACACAAACCACCAAGATGGGGGTACTTCATGATGACAAAAAAAAAATTTAAAAAGGTAAATTTGGTTCATTGTTGTTGATTTTTACTTACAACATACTTCATAAAGAGATTTTAATGGATAAATGAGGAACCTGAAAATATTCGATAACATTCACCATGGACAGTGGCATCTGATTTTAGATTAACTTTTTGGAATTTGTTGTCCACAGCTCGTGGTCGTGTGGTAGCGTTCTCTCTTCCCACGCCCGGGTTCCCGGATTCGATTCCCGGCGGGTTCAGGGATTTTCTCTGCCTCGTGATGACTGGGTGTTGTGTGCTGTCCTTAGGTTAGTTAGGTTTAAGTAGTTCTAAGTTCTAGGGGACTGATCACCACAGATGTTAAGTCCCATAGTGCTCAGAGCCATTTCAACCATTTGAACCATTTGGATTTTGTTTAACTGAATAATTTGAAACATTTATGGAATCTGGTAAAAAATTTCATGAAAAATAAATAATTTTTTGGTATTTTAAAATATAAAGTAATTGACTAGGTTAGATCACTTTCAAAAACTGGGCATAAAGTAAACCTACCTCTCTTGGTATTAGATGTTTCAATCATTCGTTTATGTGAACCCATTAAAACCAAGGAAAGGAGTTTATTATGTAAAAGTAGTGTTGGAGATGCAAAATCTTGAGTAGTTAGATCTATCAAGAATAATAAGTTGCTCCAACTGTTTGTTTCGGTGCTATATGCATACGATGTAGTTACCATGGTTACCAAGATATTTCGCACTAGAAGTTGTCATACTATCTACAGTATGTGGTAACAGAAATGAATGTTCAAGGTTCTAATATCGTTCAAGGTAATGTTGATAGTATATAAGTGGAAGAAATGCTAAGATAATTATTATTTTTATGTTCATTTCCATCATTTTCATATTGTTATGTGTTGTCATCAATGTTTGGTATCATTTTGTATAATGTGCTTAATCTGGGCGATTCACCTTAGGTGATATAGATAACTGTGTAGAATGATGTACATATGAGGCTGGAGTCCTTAAAAGATGAGATGTGTCCACATAATTACATATGTCTTATTTCTATGATATCCATTAATTGTAAATCTGGTTTATAGGAATTTATCCAGGAGGAAGAGAGTGAGATATACATAAATTTCTTGTTCGTTTTCTTGCAGGAGGTGAACGATTTCCTCACCTAGCACATAAAATGGTGAATTTTACGAATCTCTCTCTCTCTCTCTCTCTCTCTCTCTCTCTCTCTCTCTCTCTCTTCCCCCCCCCCCCCTCTCTCTCTCTCTCCCTCAGCAGAAAGAGCTCAGTTCGCTATGTTAATATTGTTTACTTTATGAATTCTTCATTGATTACGTGGTTTTGCCAACATGAGTTGTGTCAGCTGCTTGTTTGAGTGATGTATGGATAAGATTTGGTCTTGACCATGGTCATTAAGGGGATTGTTAGTGTTGAGTTGGCCCAAGTTGGCCCAGTAATGTTGTATTTCATGACGTAGCTGTGGGCAGTTTGGAGTGGCGTGTAGTATATGAGTAATAGTTGTGTTAAAATGATAAGAGAGTGGTTGGTGATACTAGTCTGAGCTCTCTGAATTATTTGCTTATTTCTGTGATATGTTAGTATGTTATGATGTAATTTGGTCAAACCAGTACTGGACAATGTGGGCCACTTGCCCTTTTCATTACTTTATTGAAATATCTTATTGTCACCTATAATTTTTTTGCTAGTACTGCGTTCTTTGTTGTCTTTGGAAACGATTTTTGTAACGCTGTGACAGTTGCTCTTCTTTTTATTGATCATTGCTATGTTAGTTCACACAAATCAGTCTTTACTGTGTATGTTAGATACGGTATGTATTTTTCAAGATTGACAACAATGGTCAGATGTGAAGGAACCTATGTAGGGTTATAATTACAATATAAATTTTCTGTCAGTAAAGGTACGCAAGAGAGAGAGAGAGAAGGACTAGGCGCTGGAGTGGCAGACCTAAAGGGATCAAGGCCCACGGAGGCTTCTGTTTGGACTGCATTGATCAAGACTGTGTGTCATAATTGAGTTAGACTGGCATCATCAACTGGCAGTTGTTTGCAGAGATAACATGCATGTTCTGACCTGTGGATCACTGAATAAATATTCACATTGCAGGGCCTTTCACTGGTCGAGGTGAACACTTTCACAACCTAGGAGTGTGACATGTAGCAGGACTGTAAGGAATGTAATTACAAGACGGACGTTACTCATACTAAGTGATTTCACATAACGGTGGGCAAGTGCTTCCACTGTATAAACTAATGGATTGTGGAACTTCCCAGTGTCAACTTTTCCAACAACATCTTTACTCGTCAAGGAAGGATCATTCAACAATCTTACACATTCTCCTCAACTCGTCACTACTGACAGAAAAAACGCCTTACCAAAAAGAATTCGGCCGTCCGTCACTAAAGACATAACAGTGTCTGTGTCAGTCTGAGAATGTCTGAAGAAATATCACACCCTTCTTCTTGTGTACTGGTCAATTTATGTCTACCCATTAAACTGTTCCCTTACTATCTCTTTAAAAGATTTAACAAGCTCGTTGTTCTCAATATTTGGAGTTCAGCGTTTTTATGAATAAATTTTGAGTGTGATAACTTTGCTAATAGCTGTTTCGACTTTCCAGCAGAGAGGATACAAAAGAAAACCTTGTTGGCACTAGATCAAGCAGATCAAGGAAGATACTGAAAAGGCTGAGAACTGAAAACGTGGCTAGGGCTGGGTTATGCTAATAAACATTGAGGAGCGAGTAAATTATTACCAAGTGTTGCTCACGAAGAAGAGAAAAGAATTCATAAAAGGAATGTTATATTTGATGGAAGGGAGTGAATGTTTTTGTACACGATAGACAACCTTACAAGACATTCGTTAAGCTGTGAAGCGTGTGAAAAATGGGAAACCAGACGGTCTGCGTGGAATAAACATACACTTAATAAAGGTAGCTCCCACAGTTGTGTGTAATATCTTGGACCAATTCTATAATACGTGTTTCGAAGGGGACCAGGTACCCAAGGAATGGAGAAACATATTACTTCAATCTATAAGAAAGACAATAGACGAGTCTATGGAAATTACAGAGGTATAACTGTGATGCCATCACTAACATGATTATATGGGACAATCTTGAAAGAAATAACAGAGATGGAGGTTAAAAGGATGGATTTTGAGCTCATTTACTAATTGAATATTCACATAATGGAATATAATAAAGAAGAGAATTGTCAGAGGGATAGAGACACATTTAGTCTTCGTGGATTAGCAGAAGGTGTATGATACAATAACACAAAACAATTTGTGCACACGTATGAAGAACAGTGACGTTTCAGCTACGTCCATCTAAGCAAATAAACTGTTGTATACAGACTTAGTAAATGCCGACAGAGTAAGAGTTCCCTCTTACAAATGGACTAAGCAGCGCTCCATGGATGACTATTCGCGCCCCCATCGTGCACGTCTTGTGAATGACTTCCTTCAGGATAACGACATCGCTAGACTAGAGTGGCCAGCATGTTCTCCAGACATGAACCTTATCGAGCATGCCTGGGATAGGTATCCGTATGGCGCGAAAAGAGGCAATTGACCCTGCATAAAGAAAAGTGTGAAGTTATTCACATGAGTGCTAAAAGACATCCGCTAAATTTCGTTTACGAGATAAATTAGACAAATTTGAAGAGGGTAAATTCAACTAATACTTAGGGACTACAATTACAAATAAACTAAATTGGAACAATCACATAGATAAGATTGTGGGGAAGAGCAAACCAAAGACTGCGATTCATCGGCAGAATTCTTAAAACGGGTCTACTAAAGAGACTTGTCACACCACGCTTGTCCGCCTTATTCTGGAGTATTGCTGTGTCGTGTGGGATTCGCATCAGGTGGGACTGTTAGATGACATCGAAAAAGTTCAAAGAAGGGCGGCTCGTTTTGTATTATCGCGAAATAGGGGAGATATGCCACAGAAATTATACGTGAACTGGAGTGCCAATCATTAAAACAAAGACGTTCTTGGTTGCGACGGGATCTTCTCATGAAACTGTGCGCAACAGGCTGCATGACGCGCAAGTTAACTCCCAACGTCCATGGCGAGGTCCATCTCTGCAAACACGACACCATGCATCGCGATACAGATGGGCCCAACAATATGTCGAATGGACCGCTCAGGATTGGTATCACGTTCTCTTCACCGATGAGTGTCGCATATGCCTTCAATCAGACAATAATCGGAGACGTGTTTGGAGGCAACTCGGTCAGGCTGAACGCCACAGACACACTGTACAGCGAGTGCAGCAAGGTGGAGGTTCCCTGCTGTTTTGGGGTGGCATTATGTGGGGCCGACGTAGCTGCTGGTGGGCATAGAAGGCGCCGTAACGGCTGTACAATACGTGAATGCCGTCCTCCGACCTATAGTGCAGGCGTATCGGAAGCATATTGGCGAGGCATTCGCCCCATTGTCGGCATCTTGTGAATGACTTCTTTCAGGATAACGACATCGCTCGACTAGAGTAGCCAGCATGTTCTCCAGACATGCCTGGGATAGATTCAAAGGGGCTGTTTATGGACGACGTGACCCACCAACCACTCCGAGGGATCTACGCCGAATCGCTGTTGAGGTGTTGGACTATCTGGACCAACAGCGCCTTGATGAACTTGTGGATAGTATGCCACGACTGATACAGGCATGCATCAATGCAAGAGGACGTACTACTGGATATTAGAGGTACCGGTGTGTACAGAAATCTGGACCACCACCTCTGAAGGTCTCGCTGTATGGTGGTAAAGCATGAAATGTGCGGCTTTCATGACCAATAAAAAGAACGGAAATGATGTTTATGTTGATCTCTATTCCAATTTTCTGTACAGGTTCCGGAACTCTCGGAACCGAGGTGATGCAAAACCTTTCTTTCATGTGTATATTCCTGTGAACTGATATGTGTATAACGACAACATTATTTTCTTGAGACTTGGACAAAAACAGTTGAAAACTTTATACGTTTTTGTGCATTAGAAAAGATATGATGTTAAAGTTATTTTGCTAGAACTAACTTCATCGCAATTTTAAAAACTGCACGTTTGGTACTTATGACGTCGATTCATGTCATGTAGCTTCAACGCTGAGAAACATGACCAAATATTTTGTAATGTAAACCAAGAGGCACAGTCATGAAGTAACACTGCTTACTTATCTTTTAACAACCATTTCTTTGATTTGAATTCGGTAAGTTTGGTCTGTTTTTTAAGATGTATGAGGATGTGACTGAAAATCGAAAATGTGCTCTGATGGTCTTCTCCATAGTACATTTGCAATCAACAGTAACGAGGAGGCAATGAATGGTGGCTGCTTGTTTGCCACTTTAATTCCCTCACATTGTATCTTGTTTCTGATAAATCACAATATTTATCTTTAGAATACTCTATGCAAATCTTCTGAAATCAATTTTGATTAATCGGTACAAGCTATGTCGGAACCGTTTTGCGTGGTTACTATGGCAATGTAATGTGTTTGGAGTCAGTTTTTGCTTTTGACCAATGTGAATCACTCACGGGTTCCTTTCCATATGGTTCTGTTCGTTTGAAGAGTATTCACCATTATGCTATTTTCGCTGTTTGGGCGCTGTTTTGCGAAGTTGAGGATTCCAGTCTGTGTAGTAATGCGTTTGAGAGAAAGACTGCCTTTGTCTGATGAAGATTCATGCTGTTGAGCAGACAGTACAGTGCACAGAAAGTCGTGTGAGACCATTATAATTTATTTCCTGTGATGAAAATCATTTTTTGTGGGGAAGCTAGTTTGGCACTGGTTATTAGACATCGTTCTGCGAGTAGGTACTGCGTCAAGTGCTTTTGCACAGTGAAATAGCAGCTCATAGTTTGCTTACACATAACTGACTGGAAGCTGGCAACAACATTGTATCCTACATAATTTTATTTTACCTCATGGTACTGTAAATTACAAAATGTTACCGTATCCAGAAGTATAAAGACTAATTCTTCACTCTGGAAGAATTAAGAGTTGTGAAGACGAGGTTCCTTCAGCTTGTAAGTGTAAATCTTGCAATTGTAGGCTGAAATATACCTAGGGGTGTGCAACTATTTTCTTGTGCTTGGTAGTAATATAGTGCTCCTTAATTGACTTATCTAGGTTTCATTTACCATAAGCCTTATCATTGTTTCTATTTAGCTATTTAAATGTGCCACATTGCTTGTGGGTCATATTGTTAGCTACGTGAGCAAACTACATGATTCACATGCACTCTGATAGACAGACAAATTATCTGCTGGTCTGCCCCTAAGAAATATCAATAACAAGTAATTCTTCTCTGCATGCTATTGGGTATAAAGTGCTGATAAAATTAGGTCGACGTGCCCTGCTGTGTGTATTGCTGTTTGTAAGACACTGCGCTACGTAATCTCACTCACTATTACGATGCTATGTAGTACAGAGAAACAGGATTTAAAGCTTCGCTCTGATGATTAACTATTTTTTCTGTATACAAATTCTATGTTCACACAGATGAAGAACTGGGTGCTATAAGCAGAAACCTGACATCAGCGTAATACAAACCAGTGCATTCCTTGTGCAATATACAACTATTAGATACATCGATGTGACAAAAGTCGTGGGATGCCTCCTAATATCGTGTAGGACCTCCATCTACTCGGCTTAGTGCAGGAACTCGACGCATCATGGACTCAACAAGCCGCTGGCAGTCCCTTGCAGAAATATTGAGCATTGCTCCCTCTATAACTGTCGATAATTACGAAAGCGATGCCGGCGCAGGATTTTTAGCACGAACTCACTTCTCGATTATTTCCCACAAATGTGGAATACGTGTTGGGTGATCTGGGGGGCCAAATTATTCGCTCGAATTGTTCAGAATGTTCGTAAATCCAGTCACGAACAACTGGCACATTGTCATCCACAAGAATTCCATCCTTGTTTGGCAGCTTAAAGTCTCCAAGTACCCGAACATAATCAATTCCAGTCAATGATCGGTTCAGTTTGAGCAGAGGATCCAGTCCATTCCATGCAAACACAGCCCACACCATTATGGAGCCGCCACCAGCATGCACAGTGCCTTGTTGACAACCTGGGTCCATGGCTTCGTGGGGTCTGCGCCACACTCGAACCCTACCATCAGTCAGCTCTTACCAACTGAAATCGTGAGTCATCTGACCAGGGCAAGGTTTTTCAGTCGTTAAGAGCCTAACCGACGTTGTCACGAGGCGAGGAGAGGCTCTGCAGGCGATGTTGGCTTTTGCCAAAGGCGCTCGCATCCATCGTCTGCTGCCATAGGCCATTAACCCCAAATCTTTCCGCCCTGTCCTAACAGATACGCTCTACGTTTCGTCCCACATTGATTTCTGCGGTTATTTCACGCAGTGTTGCTTGTGTATTAACACTGACAGCTCTACGCAAACGTTAAGTGAAGGCCGTCAGCCACCGTGTTGTCCGTGGTGATGGATGAAATGGCTCTGAGCACTATGGGACTTAACATCTGAGGTCATCAGTCCCCTAGAACTTAGAACTACTTAAACCTAACTAACCTAAGGACATCACACACATCCATGACCGAGGCAGGATTAGAACCTGCGACCTTAACAGTCGCGCTGTTCCAGACTGAAGCGCCTAGAACCGCTCGGTCACAACGGCCGGTTCGAATCCTGCCTCGGACATGGATGTGTGTGATGTCCTTAGATTAGTTAGGTTTAAGTAGTTGTAAGTCTAAGGGACTGATGACCTAAGATGTTAAGTCGCATAGTGCTCAGAGCCCTTGCAACCACAGCGGCCGGCGTCCGTGGTGAGAGATAATGCCTGAAATGTGATTTTCTCGGCCCACTCTTGCTCTTGACACTGTGGCTCTCGGAATATTGATTTCCGCAACAGTTTCCAAAATGGAATGTCCGATACGTCTAGTTCCAACTGTCATTCCGCGATCAACGTCTGTTGATTTCCGCCGTGCGGCCACAACCACGTCGGAAACTTTTTCAGATGACAGATTTGCCAGTGCATTGCCCTTTCATACCTATTATCGCGTTTCCAAATTGCTTCTAGTGGAAATTAGACCTACACACATTGCACATCTTGATAGTATCAGGGCTTCATTATTACTAGTTTGGGAGTAGCCTTTGGTTTTCAAAACACACACACGCCGTTCAGCTTTGTGCCATTATAAAGCTGGAGTGAAGAAAATAAGTACAAGAAGCTAATAATCAAAAGTCACGAAAAGGTCTGGAGCAGACCGTCATGCAATAGTGGTTGCCATTTTACTAAAGATGGGGACTGAGCGAAGAAAAAACAGTCTTTATTCTATCACTGGATGAAAAATTAACAAATTCAGGTAGCATTTCAAAATCTTGAAATATAAGACATGGGAAAACACACAATTCTCATTTTGATACACATGATGTGACGCACAGGTAAAACACAGAGAGCAAGGTCACTGAATTTTCGTGGTAGACTGTTCGGTGTCACACATTGGTATACTTTTTTTACATGGAAAAAAACCGTTGAAATTAGGCAAGAACTTAAGGTGAAGGGAATGGAAATAAACAGTAGAAGCGTAAATCTTTACAATGGATGATTGGATACAGATTGCCAGCAGTGACTATGCATTATGCTCTGCGTGCCGCTGTGGCCAAGCGGTTCGAGGCATTTCAGTCTGGAACCACGCTGCTGCTACGGTCGCAGGTTCGAATCCTGCCTCTGGTATGGCTGTATGTGCTGTCCTTAGGTTATTTAGGTTTAAGTAGTTCTAAGTCTAGGGGACTGATGACCTCAGATGTTAAGTCCCATAGTGCTTAGAGCCATTTGAACCATTATGCTCAAGAGAAAGAAATACAAAGAAAAAAGAAGAACGATTGTGCTAACACGCTTTGTCATGCCCAATCTTTAAGCAATAAGCGAATGACTAGAAGGTCATGCAGACCACATATAAAGCTCAGAGTACAATATACTCCACGACATGCTCTTGGAATGATTTGGTTCTGTATACTGCAAATATAGAACTGTACATTAATCATATTGTGCCATGAAAAACTACAAGAATATCAAGTGTCATCATTTTTACTAGTGAAGAAAGAAACAGTTGATTGTAGTGGACTGCCTGTCCTTTGTAGACGATTTTCTGTGCTATATGAAAATCTACCAGATACGCAAATACAAGTCAATCTCTTCGAACAGGAAGTCGGTAGACCAAGTTAACGACGTCTGCTGAGAAAACCAAATTTATCAGTAACATCAAAAGCAACAAAATTTTAGCCTGACACTCATTTATCAAATATTAGACGTAAAATTTTAAGTATCAACAAGAAATACTTCAACAAACAGAAAAATTTCGCGTAACTGAAGAGATATACAAAATATAAAGGACAACTGGGATAACTGTAAATACTTACAGTAGAAAGTGCATGTCAAGAAAAACAAATATAAATCAACACAATACTGTAGTGAACCGAGAATGCCTATATGCAACCGTATGTATAGCACCGAATTATAAATTACACAAAGCAGATATATTATGAAGATTTCTCGGACTGTCAGCCAAGTGAAGGCGTCGTCCTGTGGCAACGTTTCGACCAGTGTCCTGTTCGCTATCTTCAGGTGGAACATTGCACAGAACGACGCTTTGAATCGGCTGATAATCTGAGAAAACTTCATCATCAAGACACGCCGAGAAAGCCTGCCGTCCCATACAGCAGAAATATTACAGGTATGACTAGTGAGCAAAATGTTGGGTTCAATAAGAAGAAAAGAAGCCATAAAATTAAGAAGCAATGGTGATATATATAAAAAACAGAAGCAGTACAGGATGAATGACAATAACATGACAAATCAGACATTTTTGGAAAAAGAAATTAAGTATTAGTTGGAACAGAGAAGCCAAAATGATTTGGAAAGACACCACATAAGAGCAGAGTAATCTACAGAAATAGATATTTTCAGAAGGAAAGACTTAAATTCAGAAGCATTTCCCAGGAAAAACCAGTAAGAGGGAAGCTATAGAGTAGTGTGAAGAAAGAAAAAAAGAGACGTGCTGAAAAGATATAAGAATACTGGTCGAACTGGTCGAAACTGAAGGACAAAAAACTGTACTACATGACTGCTGTTGTAGTCTTTAGTCGGAAGACTGGTTTGATGCTGTTCTGCACGTTAGTCTATCCTGTGCAAACCATTTCATCCTGGTCTACATCTACAACTACTTTAACCTCCTCCGCCCACGTCCTGCCAGCCAGTGACCTTGCCACGTTGGAAACACAGGTTAACTCCCAATCACCAAAGTTAAGCAACGGCGTTCCCAGTTAGTATTTGTATGGGTGACCCTACGGGTGAGCGAGGTGTCCTTGGCTCAGGGCCACGCAAATCGCCGAAATGACGTCCAGTTGAAAGACTTCCACGAGGCCGTTTGCCACACAGCAGTGTTACTCGTTATTATTATTATTATAATACACTTCCCCCCACCGTCCACAAACTGACTCCCACTCTCGAACTGAAAATTCCTTGATGCCATAAGATTGACCTATCAGTCTATCAGTTAAACTGGGCCAAAAATTTATTTTTCCGTAATTCCATTAAGTATTTCCTCATTAGTTATTCTGGTATCCATCTGATGTACAATATTCTTCTGTAGCACTACATTTAAAAAGCTTCTATTCTGGTATTGTCTGAACTGCTGATCGACTACGTTCCACTTCCGTACATGGCTACAGTCTATACAAATACTTCAGAAAAAGTTTCTAAGTTTCTTAACACTTAAATTAATATCAAATGCAAAAATTTCCTCTTTTTCAGAAATGCTTTTCTTTGCTTTTACCACTTTACATTTTATATCCTTCCTACTTCGGCCATCGTCAGCTGCCCAAATATCAAAATTTGTCTACTAGTTTGAATATCTCATTTCCTAATCTGATTCCCTTGCCGAATTATATTCGGCTGCACTCCGTAACCCTTGTTTTACTTTTTGCTCATCTTACAGCATCTTTTCAAAAAAATATTCATACTGTTCAACTGCTCTTCCAAGTACTTTGCTGACTATGACAGAATTACAGTGTCATCGGCAAATATCAAAGGTTTTATTTCTTTCCATAAACATTAAGTCCTTCTCCCAATTTTTCTCCGTTTCCCTTATGTTTGCTCACTGTAAAAATCGAATAAGATCAGAGATAGGCTACAGCCCTGTCTTCCCTTTCATGTCATTTAAACTGGAGTGAAAGAAATAAAAACACTGTTTTTCCGATGATATTGGGATTCCGTTATAATCAGCAAAGGACTTGGAAGAGCTTCAGATACTTTTCCGCTCATTGTATTTTATCCTTGCTACCTTCAGAACTTCAAAGCGTATCTTCTAGTTAACATTGTCAGAAGCTTTCTCTAAATTTACCAATGATATAAACTATGTGATTGTTACCGTAAATTACCGTGGTACGCGAAATGAAGGTAATTGTGCTTTTATGTCCCTACTGTTCGCCATGGAGTGGATAGCAACAGCTGCGATACAAGAAAGTGTAACAGCGTTATCCAGAGCAGGACGTAGTAACCGAAAGTTCTTGTAGGATTCGAACAGCAGTGCATCGACCCTGCGGGCGACCTACTATAGGACTCTCGCGGCAGATAGCTGCCCTTGTACCGCCACTGAGCCGGGGAAAGTAGCTCGAAATATGTGTTGTACAGCTACCCGCTAAACGGTACCCTACGCAGACTTGTGTACTCGTAGAAGCTAATGACCTGTTCATAACAACCCCGTTTAATCGCTGCGCCGAACGGTAGCGCATAAAATTTAGACATTATGAAAGAGGAAAGTGAAAGAGAATAGATGGATAAGTACTGTAATTATCCGTTAGGATGTTGCACCGAGCGGTTCTAGGCGCTACAGTCTGGAACCGCGCAACCGCTGCGGTCGCAGGTTCGAATCCTGCCTCGGGCATGGGTGTCTGTGATGTCCTTAGGTTAATTAGGTTTAAGTAGTTCTAAGTTCTAGGGGACTGATGACCACAGCAGCTAAGTCCCATAGTGCTCAGAGCCATTCTAGGATGTTGCAACAAATCGGAAGCGCGTTATCAGTACAGGAAAGGAGAGTATCCTGTTTTTAATTTTGTTGTTGATTGTTCCTTGATGCTTAACGAGATCTCACTTATTAGTCTAGATGTACCTCCTCGTTAGTTACGCGATCCAACCATCTAATTTTCAAAACTCTTCTATAGCTGCCCACACCGAAAGTTTATGTTTTCCTCGTATCCGCACTTTATTTCCCACATTTCGCTTCCATGTAAGTGACACACTCCTAAAAAGCAGCTGAGGTCACATAATAACTAGTACAGAAAGCTGGATTAAATCCAAAATCGATTTTTTGGGTAAAGGCTATTTGTACATTGAAAAGGTAGGCTGATGAGAAATGAAGGTGGAGTATTTGTTGCAGTAAAGAAGAAATTCAGATCCACCAAAATAGAAACTGAAACTGCGTGGAAGATCCTATGGGTACGATTCAGTGTCAAGGTTGGGTATAAACCTATAATTGAGTCTTTCTGTCAATCAACAGGCTCAACCACCCTCCGACACTCCCACATGTAAGCGAAAACTTTAAAGAAAACTTCAGTTCGCTATTACATATGTTAGAAAGTCATACTATCTTTACTTTATTCATTACTCGACTGGGTTAAGTGAAATTTCGTGCGAGATGGTCGTAAAGCGTCGTCTTCGAGGAAAAATACTAAATGTTTTCTCTGAAAACCACTTGGAACAATATGATTGCGTAGGCTTCCGCGGGCAGAGTAAGTCGACATAAAATTCTGGGTATGGTACCGCGTCATAATGTAAAAAAGTACTGCTGCTGGAAAAACCAACGTTTCGGCCACGTTTGCTGCGGCCATCTTCTGGGTCTTGGTTGGTTTTTCCAGCAGCAGTAGTTTTTTACATTATGACGCGGTACCATACCAAGAAAACTTTTATGTCCACTTGGAACAAGTCATTCTGAAGTTCTGAAATTGATCTCACTTTTTGAAGATCTACATTTACATCTACGTGATTACTCTGCCGTTCACAATAAAGTGCCTGGCAGAGGGTTCAATGAACCACCTTCAAGCTTTACTCTCGAACGGCGTGCGGGGAAACGAGCAATTAAATTTTTCTGTGGGACCCCTGATTTCTCTTATTTTATCGAGATGATCGTTTCTCCTTATGTAAGTAGGTGCGTATAGAATATTTTCGTAACAGCAGGAGAAAACTGGTGACTGAAATTTTAGAAGATCCTTATTTCCCTTTTTGGGTATTGGTGCCAGTTGAGCAATTTCACAGTCTTTAGGTACTGAACTTTCTCCTAGCGAGCGGTTGTATATAACTGCTAAATATGGAGCTATTGTATCAGCATACTCTGAAAGGAACCTGACTGGTATACAATCTGGACCGGAGTCCTTGCCTTTATTAAGTGATTTAAGCTGCTTTGCTATACCGAGGATATCTACTTCTATGTTTCCCATCTTGGCAGTTGTTCTTGATTGGAATTCAGGAATATTTACCTCGTCTTCTTTGGTGAAGGAGTTTCGGAAAACCGGGTTTAAAAACTCCGCTATAGTGGCACTGTCATCAGTGACTTCACCGTTGTCATCGCGCAGTGAAGGTATTGACTGCGCCTTGCCACGGGTGTGTTTTATGTGTGACCAGAATCTCTTTGGATTTTCTGCCAGATTCCGAGACAGAGTTTCGTTGTATAATAGTTAAAAGCATCTCGCATTGAAATACGCGCTATATTTCGAACTTCTGCAAAAATTTGCCAATTTTGGGGATTTTGCGTTCTTTTAAATTTGACATGCTTTTTTTCGTTGCTTCTGAAACAGCGATATGACCCGTTTTGTGTACCATGGGGGATCAGTGCCATCACTTATAGTCTGCCCGGCTAGCCGCGCGGTCTAAAGTGCTGCTTCCCGAGCGGGAAGGCATGCCAGTCCCCGGCACGAATCCACCCGGCGGATTAGTGTCGAGGTCCGGTGTGCCGGACAGCCTGTGGATGGTTTTTAAGGCGGTTGTCCATGATCCCTTCTTCTAGCCACGTTGTGCCACAAACTTCTCTTCTCCCCAGTCCTATTCAACACCTCCTCATTAGTTCTGTGATCTACCCATCTAATCTTCAGCATTCTTCTGTAGCACCGCATTTCGAAAGCTTCTATTCTCTTCTTGTCTATACTATTTATCGTCCATGTTTCACTTCCATACATGGCTACACTCCATACAAATACTTTCAGAAACGACTTCCTGACACTTAAATCTATACTCGATGTTAACAAATTTCTCTTCTTCAGAATCGCTTTCCTTCCCATTGCCAGTCTACATTTTATATCCTCTCTACTTCGACCATCATCAGTTACTTTGCTCCCCAAGTAGCAAAACTCCTTTACTACTTTAAGTATCTCATTTCCTAATCTAATACCCTCAGCATCACCCGACTTAATTCAACTGCATTCCATTATCCTCGTTTTGCTTTTGTTGATGTTCATCTTATATCCTCCTTTCAAGACACTATCCATTCCATTCAACTGCTCTTCCAAGTCCTTTGCTGTCTCTGACAGAGTTACAATGTCATCGGCGAACCTCAATGTTTTTATTTCTTCCCCATGGATTTTAATACCTACACCGAATTTTTCTTTTGTTTCCTTCACTGCTTGCTCAATATACAGATTGAATAACATCGGGGAGAGGCTACAACCCTGTCTCACTCCCTTCCCAACCACTGCTTCCCTTTCACGCCCCTCAACTCTTATAACTGCCATCTGGTTTCTATACAAATTGTAAATAGCCTTTCGCTCCCTGTATTTTACCCCTGCCACCTTAAGAATTTGAAAGAGAGTATTCCAGTCAACATTGTCAAAAGCTTTCTCTAAGTCTACAAATGCTAGGAACGTAGGGTTGCCTTTCCTTAATCTAGCTTCTAAAATAAGTGGTAGGATCAGTATTGCCTCGCGTGTTCCAAAATTTCTACGGAATCCAAACTGATCTTCCCCTAGGTCTGCTTCTACTAGTTTTTCCATTCGTCTGTAAGGAATTCGCGTTAGTATTTTGCAGCCGTGGCTTATTAAACTGATAGTTCGGTAATTTTCACATCTGTCAACACCTGCTTTCTTTGGGATTGGAATTATTATATTCTTCTTGACGTCTGAGGGTATTTCGCCTGTCTCATACATCTTGTTCACCACATGGTAGAGTTTTGTCAGGACTGGCTCTCCCAAGGCCGTCAGTAGTTCTAATGGAATGTTGTCTACTCCCGGGGCCTTGTTTCGACTCAGGTCTTTCAGTGCTCTGTCAAACACTTCACGCAGTATCATATCTCCCATTTCATCTTCATCTACATCCTCTTCCATATCCATAATAATGTCCTCAAGTATATACTACTTCCACCTTTCTGCTTTCCCTTCTTTGCTTAGAACTGGGTTTCCATCTGAGCTCTTAATATTCATACAAGTGGTTCTCTTTTCTCCAAAGGTCTCTTTAATTTTCCTGTGTGCAGTATCTACCTTACCCCTAGTGAGATAAGCCTCTACATCCCTACATTTACCCTCTAGCCATCCCTGCTTAGCCATTTTACAATTCCTGTCTATTTCATTTTTGAGACGTTTGTATTGCTTTTTGCCCGCTTCATTTACTGCATTTTTATATTTTCTCCTCTCATCAATTACATTCAATATTTCTTCTGTTGCCCAAGGATTTCTACTAGCCCTCGACTTTTTACCTGCTTGATCCTCTGCTGCCTTCACTACTTCATCCCTCAAAGCTACCCATTCTTCTTCTACTGTATTTCTTTCCCCCACTCCTGCCATTTGTTCTCTTACACTCTCCCTGAAACTCTGTACAACCTCTGGTTTAGTCAGTTTCTCCAGATCCCATCTCCCTAAATTCCCACCTTTTTGCAGTTTCTTCAGTTTTAATCTACAGTTCATAACCAATAGATTGTGGTCAGAGTCCACATCTACCCCTGGAAATGTCTTACAATTTAAAACCTGGTTCCTAAATCTCTGTCTTACCATTATACAATCTATCTGAAATGTGTCAGTATCTCCAGGCTTCTTCCATGTATACAACCTTCTTTTGTGATTCTTGAACCAAGTGTTAGCTATGATTAAGTTGTGCTCTGTGCAAAATTCTACCAGACTGCTTCCTCTTTCATTTCATACCCCCAATCCATATTC
Organism: Schistocerca americana; assembly: GCF_021461395.2. NCBI lineage: Eukaryota > Metazoa > Arthropoda > Insecta > Orthoptera > Acrididae > Schistocerca > Schistocerca americana. Next base: position 154,795,158 of record NC_060126.1, on the reverse strand, counting down.
ACCTACTACGTTTCCTTCTCTCCCTTTTCCTACTACCGAATTCCAGTCACGTCGTTATGTTAGTTCCAGTTTCTGTAGTCACTGAGTTGCTGCTTTGCCTCCCCGTGAGCGGCAGCAGCGGCGCTTATCGATATAAGCTCTGGCGTATTATCTTTGCTGACTGCTATTACTTCCCGGTTGTCGTGTGTTCGGATTAGTTAGGATCTGCCAGTGAGTCGGGAGGCGCTAGCAGTGCAGTTCGGACCTGGCAGTGTTTGACTTAGCACTCGGCAGAAGTTCAGTCGGGGCGCGGCTGCAGTGAAGTCCGGACAGCCATTACTCGCTCGACGGTTGCCGATACATATCACTTGAGTGCGGACCACCTTGGTTGGTCGTCGGTAGGTCGTCTTGTCGGACGACGTGAATGTTGTCCGGCGATGGCTTATAGGTTGCCTGCGTGTGCCGACTCGTGATTCATCCTTGTTACTGCACAGTCTCTGCCTTGGTCGGTTGGCGTGGAGCAGCGAGGAAATCTCCGCGGGGCGTAGTTTTGCCGGGGCCCGCTGGCAGTCTCTACGCGGTGTGGGAATGTTTGGGGCTGTTCCCATTGCTACGAGGTCCGTGGCTCACCGACCCTGGACACTATAGTCGAGTTTGGATTTAATTTACCAGCAAGTGAAGACTGTCCACATTGTGCCGTTTGGTTCTCGTTGTTGGCTGTTGGGACGTTCCCGCGAACAACAATGTGTGTGTTCGAGTTGGAGAAGGTTTAGCCACCGTCAGGTGGAGTCAAACTATGTTTGGTTATTTGCAAATGAAGTGCACCAGCGGAATTGTGGCCGTTAACGTTCCAGTTACCTGCCATGGCTGTTGACGTAAATTAGGCAGTGTCCTTTCCTCACCGTGTTGTCGTTGTCCAGCACAGTGTGTAGTTCGACAGCTTAATGTGTGGTTGGTTGTGGGCATCCATGCCTTTGACGTATGCATTGAACTCCCGGTTGTGTGCTGGTCGAGTGGAGTGCAAGTCACTTTGTCGATGGGTCCGTTGACTGTCTGTTGGATCAAGAATGGTAAGGCCGACGACCTGTCTAATCTAAGTGAACGTTACTATTTCAAGTGCTGGCCGACCCCTGAAACTTCTGACAGCCGTTAGCTGCACTCCCTTTTCTTATTTTCTGTTGTGTGTTTTTGTATGGCTCATAGCTGATGGTTTTCAATTAAAGTTGAATTGTTTTTATTGGTGTTTTAAGTCATGGAAATTCAGCTGTTTTAAAATTAAAGTTCCTTGCTTGTCAAGTGTTGGATTGTTTGGGGGCTTCAGCCTAATTTAAGATAAGCCTTTGCTGTTTAAATTTATTTAACCTTGAGTTTTAAGTAATGGGGCCTTCAGCCGTTTTTAAACTAAGGATCTTTCTCTTTCGAGCATCAGACTGCCTGAGGCCTTCAGCCTAATTGAACATAAGGTCTTCTGCCTTGTGTTTTTTTTATTTAATTTTACCTTGAGTCTTAAATTATCGGCCTTCAGCCGTCTTTAAATTAAGAGTGTTGCTTTTCAAGTGTTAGATGTTTGGACCTTCAGCCAATTTATAGAACTTACTTAACGTGAGGCCTTCTGCCTTCTAAATATTCTTTTTGGCGTCTGAATTTTGCGTTAATGGCTTTTAGCCGTTTTTTTTAACTAAAGTGGTTGTGCCCTTAAGGTATAGGATAGTGCGGCGTGTTCAGCCGGCAACTAAGTTCAAGAATTTGTGCTGTAATGTTTGGTCAAATAGATAAAGTTACCTGTGTTCGAGTGTAACTGACAGTCGCTCATTTTGGCCCCTTTCCACAATTCCAACTATCTGTCCTGTCCTGCGGGTTTAGCAGGGAGTCTCAAGTGGAAAAAATGTATCTAACTGATTCTAAAACATGTCAAAGATAACCGAAGTTACGATAAGAATTATCTCCGGTAGCAAAAAGGAGAACATCTTCATCGTCATTATTCATCATAATCTCATCGTCCTCAGTCTGCACCATAGACATAATCTGAGCAAAAGTATTCAGACATCCACATGTAATGCCGAGTAGAGAACCAGATGTGAGCCGTCAGTATAGAAGAAAGGGAATGTGGGGAGGCGGGAGTATTGTGTTGTCAGTAGAGGAGCAGCAGCAGCAGAATGGGTCGATGAGATGATCTCAGGGGGACGTCAAACATATTCTAGTCATAGGAAGACCCCTAACAAATCAGTCAGCACAATTAAGCCCTTCTAAAATTGCCAAAGTCGACTGTTGGTGATGTGACTGTGAGTGAAGTAGAAACGCGAAGAAACAAGCAAAGCAGCTAGACCAGGTAGACCTCATGTACTGACGGACAAGAAACGTCGAGAATTGCGGTGGATTTCTGTCAAAAACTCGAATGAAATCAGCGGAAGGAGTCCCTCGTGAGTTCCAAAATACTACCAGCAGTACAGCCACCACAGCAACAGGGCGCAGGGAGTTAAAAATATGAGGGAGAATGGTCGAGCAGTTCCTCAGCAACCACAAATTTCTGTAGTGCATGCTAAACAACGTTTGAGGTGGTGAAAAGAGCGATGCCATCGGATAGCGGCTGACTAGAAACGAGTGATCTGGAGTGATGAATCACTCTATACCCTGTGGCAATCCGATGGAATGGTTTGGGTTCGTTTAATCCTCGGTGCCGCTATATGCCGTCATGTGTAGGGATAAAGTGAAATACAAAAGAGGTGTTGTTACGGAATGGGCGTGTTTTTCGTGGTTAGTGTGTGGTCCTCTTCCTGTGCTGAAGAAAACGCTAAATACGGATGGATATGGACATATTTTACAGCATTGTGTAGTATGTAGGATAGGTGCGGCATGGTTATTGTTTGTATCAGCATGACAATGATTGCCATAAAGTGATACGGCCTTGTGGATAATAAACGGACTGGCCTTTCCAGAGTTCCGTCCTGGACCAATGGAACACATAGATGAGATACCCAATGGAACATATAGATGAGATACAACGTCGATTTAGCACCCACAGTGTGCTGCCATTTCTCCACATCATTGCAGGTGTCCCCAGCATAGTTCAAGCCCTCGTTAAGGCAAAGAGTGGACACACCTATATTAATGTACACTAATAGGTGCCCAGATACTTTTGATCAGATACAGCGACATCATCTTAGCTTATTACACCGCAGCTACTTTCGCTTCATTCGTCTTGACACATAATTATCATGTCGTCGCATTGCACATCAGATCTCTTCCTAAGATACAGAGAATCCCATTCACCTTTCAAGAAAATTTCGGATGTCCAGGCAGCCATCACAGACGCAGGAGAGTTGGAGCCCACAAAACAGCCGAAACTATCCGTGTTTTCACAGTTGTTTCTCACAGTGGCTTCCCAGTAGCTTGGCTTACAAGACTGTGCTACTATTCCCAGCCCACCATAATTTAAACACCACAATTAGGGAAGATACAATAGCAAAACGAGTGAAGTAATTCACCCATCAACTATGCATGAGAATTAAGAAGAGCCTAATAATTTTTACTGTACGCAACATCATGTGTCTGTTCGCCACTCTTCCGCCAGATGGTCGGCAGAATGTTTATGATCAGTGTTTTTGGATTTGGTCTTTAACAGTACAAATGACAACCACAACATTTGTGTTATCACCTTTGCAGAATTCGCCAACCTGAAAGTGTTCAACGAATGTACCGAGTCATAACACAATAAATGTGCAATACTGCAGCTGAGGTGGTTTTCATTAATCATTCAGAAATAATGGATATCATATATAAGTAACTGGAGTCCGTCCCCGGTAACTGAGTGGTCAGCGCGACAGAAGGTGAATCCTCAGGACCCAGGTTCGATTCCCGACTGGGTCGGAGATTTTCTCCGCTCGGGGACTGGGTGTTGTGTTATCCTAATCATCATCATTTCATCCCCATCGACGCGCAAATTGCCGAAGTGGCGTCAAATCGAAACACTTGCACCCGGCGAACGGTCTACCCGACGGGAGGCCCTAGTCACACGATATTTACATTTATTTAAAAGTAACTGGAGGCAAGGAAAGTTCTCTCAATAACATAACTTGACTGGTATCAAGAAATACTCTGAATTTCAGGAAACATCTTTTGAATGTTCAAATCTACCGGACATCAGTGTGTGAAAGTGAAATGTGGAGAACACAAGAATCCAGAGAACAACATATTGGAATGTGTATTACACAAAGAAGTTAGCGTTACATTTTACGGAAAGGTATAGCGCAAAATGAAGTCACGCTACAAAGAACAAGAGAGGGAACACCTGTATGAAAAAACCTTAACAGAGCAAGGTATATGTGCTATAGCAGCCGGGAAGTTTACATTTGTGCTGGAAGGAACAGGAGAGGGAAAACGTTGCTGAATCGCGCAGGTGCTACACTGGTGTGCAAAACTTACGGACGAAAGTAACTTTCGCATGATGTGTCAATCGTCAGTAACACAGCTCGATGAAACCTGGACCACATAGTGAAAAAACTGCTACGGCACAGTACAGAAAGTAACTGTAAAAAATAACCAGTGGGATGAACAGAAATAATACTTTATTCACAGGTGATACTCACGCTGAAGTCAATGCCATTTCAGATCGTCCGCTGGAAGTTACAAAAGGAAGTACATGTTAACAGTAGGATGCGTCATCACGAAGATCGGCAATGCATGCTCTGAAACGTCACGCCATGCTAACCACAAGCCTGATAATGTGTTCATGTGCTACGGCGTCCCATTCCTCCCACAGCGCGATTGTCAACTGTTGGATGGTCATTGATATATTTAGACGTGCTGCAATACGTGCTCCCAATGCATCTCACATGTGCTCAATGGGATTTAAGCGTGGGGAACGGGCGGTCAACCCCATTCACCCACATCTTTTCTTCCCAACAGCTCCTCCACCCGCACGCGCGTTGGCATCCATGAAAATAAAGGTAGGATCGAGTGCACCCCTGAAGAGAGGCACATGGAAGCAGTATGATGTCACAGTAACGCTGACCATGACTGGTGAGTGTACCTTGAAGGCATTTTATAGTTCAGTAAGCCTGTGCAACATTATGCCTCCGCATGTAACATCTGGACCACCAAAACTGTCATGATCGGCAGTGTTCCTAAGTGCATTACGTGCACTCGTATGGTGAAGCCTGGAACACGTAATGGACCCACGAATGTTGGGTTTGGTGGTCAAGGTGTTCTGGTCCAGGTAGGCGTAATGTCACATGGGCATACTGAACTTCAAATCTTTGGACACGGTACACTAAGTGGTCAGTGTTATTGTGGCACTGTACTCCTCTCCCATGGGCGTCTATTTAGGAGCGCGTTCGACGCGAACTTCACTTTTACTGATGACAACACGCGACCGCATCGAACAACGCAGGTGGAGGATCTCTTGTTCGGCAGGAACACTGGCTTGCCCGTTCCCCCAATACAAATCTCACTGACGAAGTGTGTGATGTGTTTGGGCTACGCATATCAGCACGTACACATGCCCTAACGGTCATCTAGCAGTTGTCGAGAGCGCTGGTAGAGGAATGGAGCGCCCCGTCACGAAAATTCCTTACTAACCTTGTGATCGGCATGGGAGCACCTTGCAGAGGAAGCACTGCCATCCCCAGTGACCACATGCCCAATTAAGAATCGTGTCCAGCCTGTTGTAATGTCCAGAGGACCCTCATGAATCGCGATGACTTCAGTGTAGTTATTATCTTTGAATAAAAATGTCATTTCTATTCGTCTCAATGCGTATCTTTCAGTTGCCTTCTGTACTACACTGTAGCAGTTATTTCTATGTAAGGTCCTACTTTCATCGGGATATGTTACTTTTAAGCGACACATCATGCGAAATGTTGTGACTTGGCAAGACAGCCAAGCCACTATGAGATAGCCGAAAGGCACGCGTTTAAGCTCACGCAGGCTGGCGTGTGGTCTGGAACAGTTAAAGGAGTTGAGTCTAGTAAAAAAAGTACGTAGCTTCTGGAATACTTAACTTTAATCCATAATTGGTGAACATCGGTCTGACGGTACATGCATCACAAGATAAATAGCAAATGGTAATGGCGCCTTGCTAGGTCGTAGCAAATGACGTAGCTGAAGGCTATGCTAACTATCGTCTCGGCAAATGAGAGCGTAATTTGTCAGTGAAGCATCGCTAGCAAAGTCGGCTGTACAACTGGGGCGAGTGCTAGGAAGTGTCTCTAGACCTGCCGTGTGGCGGCGCTCGGTCAGCAATCACTGATAGTGGCGACACGCGGGTCCGACGTATACTAACGGACCGCGGCCGATTTAAAGGCTACCACCTAGCAAGTGTGGTGTCTGGCGGTGACACCACACGAAAGTTACATAAGTCATTATGTTGCACACCAGCGTACAATTTGTAACAGAGCGTGGAGCATGTAAGATTTACCAGTCATGCAGAGAATGAGGAAGTATTACGACGTGCAATGAGTTGGATAACGGAATCGAACTTTTTGAAGTGTCTGTGACACCTGTAGAGTCTGGGCATCCTGTTCACTATCGCTATAGCACAGACGGAAGGTCAACAAATGTTTCTTGTATTTAACTAGCTAGAGACAGAATCGTGTGTGAAATTCTGGCTTTCCACCACTCGAAAATTTCCCGGTGCTCACGTTAAGATTACATAGATCAGCAAAGAAACGCGAATCGACTGGACCAGAGTTAGGCAAAAAAGAAAAGTTTTAACTTGCAATAAGCTAGACGAGTTAGACGAAACATGGAAAGAAGTTTGAGAAAATCGTTGCACCATTTACCACTTTAGTCTGGTGTGTGAGTGGGATCTGGCCACTGAGCTGTGCACAAAGTGAAACTAAGACCTTAATAAGTAATGGTAGTAGAAGACTGACCAACTCCAACACTGATAACAACAGTCTATGCATGATGGAGTGGTTGACCTTGAAATGCTCTTTTGTAGTGAGAAGCTGGTTGGATTTATCATGGTATATGAATTTATAGATAATTACCGTTGAAGGTCAGAAAATTCTCATCGGTTACATGAAAACCGTCTGAATGATGTGGAAACACGATTGCGGGACGCGGGATTGAACAGTCCTCCTCTCGAATGCGACTCCAGAGTGCTAGCCACTGCGCCACCTAGCTCGGTTATCCAGTTTGTGTTGTATCAGCGGTCATCTATGAAATTATGAATGGTCATGTTGTATGGGTGCTATGCTGAATTTTTCAGGCAAGCGTCTGAAGCTTTCTGTTTTGCGACTGCAGTGTTTTTTGTAGAAAATGTCAGCAACCGCTCTAATACGACCCCTTGCACTGGGACTTAAGCCATTTCGTGCAGTTCATTTGTCGGAAAGGTTCTTGGTAGGCGAAGACGTAACCGCAGTGGGCGGTTCAGCACTCTTTGCAGCGTCTTAATGTAGATTTCGACAGCTGGCGCCTGACGACGGCGTATTTTAGTAAACGGTGGAACAGCGCCTTATACAATGCGATACCAAGATGCGGAAATTT